>NC_134265.1:24054266-24154266 GCF_031893055.1 Leptodactylus fuscus | reverse complement strand
CAGCTGCACTAGGTTACGCGGTTGAGCATCCATGGCGCGAACAACCCGATGGAGGTGGTCCCACAGATTCTTGATAGGGTTCAAGTCCGGGGAATTTGCTGGCCAAGGGAGTATGGTAAACTCATCCTGGTGCTTCTCCAACCACACACGTACACCACGAGCTTTATGACACGTCGCGTTGTCCTGCTGGTAGATGCCATCATCCTGTGGAAAAACAATTCACATGTAGGGGTGAACATGGTCCGCAAGGATAGATGCATACTTGTGTTGATCCATCGTGCCTTCCACAATGATGAGTGCACCCAGATGGCTGATGACACATGGCCTCTGCGATTGGTTATTTAACATTGACGTCAAAAGTATGTGGTGGTCACATTAATAGGACTGGACTGTGTAATCACTAAGGGGGTATTCTGGGTTCTTGATCCTGGCACACCTAATCCCGGTGAATGAATATATCAGCTTTCAAAATTGATATCCTATCCTCAAAAAAGGCCATCAATTTTAGATAGGAGGAGATCGGACTGTCGGTTCCCCCACAGACCAGCTGATTTGCTTCAAGTCTGTGGGACTGTATTATGAAGTGTAGCCAACCCCTTGAACACAAGGAGACACTGGATTTTTGTCGGTAGTGTGGCAAACATGGAAGCCGGAGGTGGACAAAGAGCTGGGAAACCAACCAGTCATTGACAGTTGCTTTCTGGAGGACCAAGGATGACCAAGAATCCATGCAGATGAAGAAGTCAACGAAGTCTACAGAGCAACGAAGAGCCTGGAGTGGAACCCAAGACAAGCCACAGACAGTATCAGAGACAGGTGAACAGTCAGTGGAGCCCTGGAAATGTTGCCCCACGTCTCACCTGAGGACGAGGAAGATTCCAGCTACAACAACTAAAGACTGGTAGTACCTGGTAATACTGGCACCAGGTTACATGTGTATCTATTCTTCCCTACTATGATACATTAAGGATCCCTTTTTATCTTATCGGATGTCACTTCTGTGTCCACTACTTGCATATGGAAGGACACCACTGCAATAGCCACAACCACAGCTATCAAGGATTCAGAGAGGGCCAAGTGTAGACCCTGGCATGTCACAATACCGGGAGCTGCATGCCCGGGGTCACTGGGGACCAATGTTACAAATTTTGCTTTGGTGACCATTAGTTGCAAATAGAGTTGAGCCGATCTTGAGATTTCAGGATCGATTTTAAAATCCGATTTCCGATCATTTTGCTCAATCCTTAATCGGGATCTGATCTTTCCCGATCCCGATCACTCAACCCTAGTCAATGCTTCTGTATGGGAAAAGTCACTTTTTGGGGTTGAGCCGATCTTGAGATTTCAAAATCCGATTTCCGATCATTTTCCATCCGATCCCGATCGTGAAATTTGCTCGATCGCCGATGGTGATCTGATCTTTTCCGAACCCGATCGCTACTAACCCTAACCCCCTGACCCTATTTCATGCCTTCCACCATTGCTATCCACATGGCGCAGATCATGTGACACGTCCATGAATGCAGCAGCAGTTGGAGATATATTCTCTACATATGAAACATCTCATGCTATAAGAAGGCCCCTGGGGTCAGATAAGCGTGGTAACCTCTGCTCGGCCAAGCGCTTGATATTTGGGGATGAATATTGTATTTTTGTGCTTTGTTTGGAGCATTTGTATGGCATGTTAAGCTCATCTGGTGCCTGCAGCCATTCACTTACCAATGCTCGGTAGCCTGGGGCATTGCAGGGATAAATAGATTTCATCCAGAGAGAGTATGATGTAAAGGAAAGTGTTGTGGAGAGAACGAAACACGCAAAGAATAATGCAACAGTTTATAGGAACAAATGAACATCCCCCATATACAAGATCTTGTATCACGTTGCAAAAAGTTGTATTCAGTTGCCTCTGTTCTTTGGAAAGCGGGGTGTCCGCCATTACAGCTCCCATAGAACGGGGAAATCTACAAAGATTTTCTCAAATTGATCAAAGTGCCAAATACAGAAATCTTGGCACCCTTGGTAGAATTATAATGGTGGCCATATTGAACATCACCATACTGTCCCAAAATCCTTAAATTTTAGGGGTTACACTTTACAGGTCTTGGTTGGGGGCTTCGGGTGCCATGACCCCAGCCAATTTATTTATTTATTTTTTGCAAAGCTTCATGAATTAGGGACCATGCTAATCTTCTGTATCGTTCCAATTTTAGTATATGTGCTGCCGAAGTGAGCACGCCAACTGATCTTTAGTTAATTACTCATCCTTAGGAAAGGTCATCAATTATTTAGCTTGGACACCCCTTTAAATATGCTACCATTCATGGATTGCAGAGATCTTAAAATTATGAAAAATGAAAGGGGTTGCCCAAGACCAGATACTGATAACCAGTGCTTAAATTGAGAAATTTTTTAGGGGGAACCCTGGAATAATTGAAATCCCCAACCCCGAAGACCCTGACCGACCAATCGATAACCCCTTACCCCGGCATTCCTGCACACACTATCAGGCCCCATAGTCCCCCCTGCACACAGTATTATGTCCCATAGTGGCCCCTGCACACAGTATTATGCCCCATAGTGGTCCCTGCACACAGTATTATCCCCCATAGTGGCTGCTGCACACAGTATTATGCAACATAGTGGCCCCTGCACACAGTATTATGCCCCATAGTGGCCCCTGCACACAGTATTATGCCCCATAGTGGCCCCTGCACACAGTATTATGCCCCATAGTGGTCCCTGCACACAGTATTATGCCCCATAGTGGCCCCTGCACACAGTATTATGCCCCATAGTGGTCCCTGCACACAGTATTATCCCCCATAGTGGTCCCTGCACACAGTATTATGCAACATAGTGGCCCCTGCACACAGTATTATGCCCCATAGTGGCCCCTGCACACAGTATTATGCCCCATAGTGGACACCCATTCCTAATTATTATTCTCTGGGGGTGTTTTAGGACCCCAGAGTATAATGATCAGAGACCCAGGGAGGATACAAACATAAGAAACAATGATACTTACCTCTCCCTGGCTCCAGCGCACTCCTGGCAGATATCGGCCATCTTCGAGGATGTACGACGCATAAGGACGCAAGCCCCGGCCCATGTGACATCTGTGACGTCACCAAGTATGCCTGAAGCCTTCTGGAGCCAGGAGAGGTAAGTAAGTGTTTTTTATGTTCCACATTCCACATCAGACACATTTCTTTATACGGTATAATACCAGAATGCTAAAAGACATTTTGCTGAAACTGAATTCTAATGCATTCCGGTCCAAATTAAGCACTTCTGATAACCTATGCTTAGGGTCGGTCATCAATAACAGATTGGGGGAAGTAAGACACCCAACATCCTTACCGATCAGCAACCATGACCACTGGATCTGCATAGTGTACAGAGTCGGAAGCAAATGGCTCCATACACTGTAGTTTTGTAGCTCAGAGTTGATACACTGTGGAAATCCACCGGCCATGTCAGCTGATCGGTGGGGGAGCCAGATATCTGACCCCCAATCCTTGGGATAGGCCATCGATATCTGGTCCTGGACATCCCCTTTAAGTATACCAGAAAGCAGTAGAACTTTTTTTTATTATCCACTGTTCCGATTCATTTACATAGAGCCCGTTCGCTTTTTATACATCCACGTATTATGGCTGACATTTCGTGTAATTATTTTGTCGCCGCTCGCTGCAGCTTTTATCTTTTTGTTTTCCATTATTTTATGTGTCTGCTCCAAAGAAAACCAAGACGGCACTGTAAAAGGTAGAACTATAAAAATGAAGGAAAGTGTTCCTCGCCAGCGAGCACTTAAAATGAGCAATGAGCCATCTTCCTCTCAGCACGGCCCGATGCACCTCATGGGAATTTTTATCCTTTCGTATCCAGGGGCAAGTGGTTGTTCCTTATGACAAAAAAAGAGTCAACTTCTTCCCGCTGTGAAGCAGTCATATCCCTTTAATGTCTCACTCCAGATAAGTTCCGATCTTATAACTGCACTTATTTATCTTTAGAAGCACCGAGTTGTCGCTTTCCAGAGAAATAACCCGTTTTGATCATCGTCTGTTACCTGGTTCACTGGATGGTATTAAACCTGTATGGCAGAGAGTTCTCTGCGCGGATCCCCAACCTGCCGCTCTTCAGATGTTATAAAACTATAACAACCATCATCCTGGAGAGCCCCAGCTGTGGGATAACTGGCAAGGTAGAAGATACAACAAGGGCATCATGTTACTGTGACATCATGTGTCCTGTTTCTGCTATGCTGGTGACATCATTATAGTCGTCTTTCCTCTGTTGTGATTTCACTATGTACGCTATACCTGTGCTATGAAATTAAGTGTTCAAGGAACATAGTATGCATTATGACATCACTGTGTATTATCTCTGTACTGTGACATCACTGTGTGTATTATCCCTGTACTGTGACATCACTGTGTGTATTATCTCTGTACTGTGACATCACTGTGTGTATTATCTCTGTACTGTGACATCACTGTGTATTATCTCTGTACTGTGACATCACTGTGTGTATTATCCCTGTACTGTGACATCACTGTGTATTATCCCTGTACTGTGACATCACTGTGTGTATTATCCCTGTACTGTGACATCACTGTGTATTATCCCTGTACTGTGACATCACTGTGTGTATTATCTCCTGTACTGTGACATCACTGTGTGTATTATCTCTGTACTGTGACATCACTGTGTGTATTATCTCTGTACTGTGACATCACTGTGTATTATCCCTGTACTGTGACATCACTGTGTGTATTATCTCTGTACTGTGACATCACTGTGTGTATTATCTCTGTACTGTGACATCACTGTCTGTATTATCCCTGTACTGTGACATCACTGTGTGTATTATCCCTGTACTGTGACATCACTGTGTGTATTATCCTGTACTGTGACATCACTGTGTGTATTATCCCTGTACTGTGACATCACTGTGTGTATTATCCTGTACTGTGACATCACTGTGTGTATTATCCTGTACTGTGACATCACTGTGTGCATTATCTCTGTACTGTGACATCACTGTGTGTATTATCCCTGTACTGTGACATCACTGTGTGTATTATCCTGTACTTTGACATCACTGTGTGTATTATCCTGTACTGTGACATCACTGTGTGTATTATCTCTGTACTGTGACAACACTGTGTGTATTATCCCTGTACTGTGACATCACTGTGTGTATTATCCTGTACTGTGACATCACTGTGTGTATTATCTCTGTACTGTGACATCACTGTGTGTATTATCTCTGTACTGTGACATCACTGTGTGTATTATCCTGTACTGTGACATCACTGTGTGTATTATCTCTGTACTGTGACATCACTGTGTGTATTATCTCTGTACTGTGACATCACTGTGTGTATTATCCTGTACTGTGACATCACTGTGTGTATTATCCCTGTACTGTGACATCACTGTGTGTATTATCCTGTACTGTGACATCACTGTGTGTATTATCTCTGTACTGTGACATCACTGTGTATTATCTCTGTACTGTGACATCACTGTGTATTATCCCTGTACTGTGACATCACTGTGTGTATTATCTCTGTACTGTGACATCACTGTGTGTATTATCTCTGTACTGTGACATCACTGTGTGTATTATCCCTGTACTGTGACATCACTGTGTGTATTATCTCTGTACTGTGACATCACTGTGTGTATTATCTCTGTACTGTGACATCACTGTGTATTATCCCTGTACTGTGACATCACTGTGTGTATTATCTCTGTACTGTGACATCACTGTGTGTATTATCTCTGTACTGTGACATCACTGTGTGTATTATCCTGTACTGTGACATCACTGTGTGTATTATCCTGTACTGTGACATCACTGTGTGTATTATCCCTGTACTGTGACATCACTGTGTGTATTTATCCTGTACTGTGACATCACTGTGTGTATTATCTCTGTACTGTGACATCACTGTGTGTATTATCTCTGTACTGTGACATCACTGTGTGTATTATCCCTGTACTGTGACATCACTGTGTGTATTATCCTGTACTTTGACATCACTGTGTGTATTATCCTGTACTGTGACATCACTGTGTGTATTATCTCTGTACTGTGACAACACTGTGTGTATTATCCCTGTACTGTGACATCACTGTGTGTATTATCCTGTACTGTGACATCACTGTGTGTATTATCTCTGTACTGTGACATCACTGTGTGTATTATCTCTGTACTGTGACATCACTGTGTGTATTATCCTGTACTGTGACATCACTGTGTGTATTATCTCTGTACTGTGACATCACTGTGTGTATTATCTCTGTACTGTGACATCACTGTGTGTATTATCCTGTACTGTGACATCACTGTGTGTATTATCCCTGTACTGTGACATCACTGTGTGTATTATCCTGTACTGTGACATCACTGTGTGTATTATCCTGTACTGTGACATCACTGTGTGTTTTATCCTGTTCTGTGACATCACTGTGTGTATTATCCTGTACTGTGACATCACTGTGTGTATTATCTCTGTACTGTGACATCACTGTGTGTATTATCTCTGTACTGTGACATCACTGTGTGTATTATCTCTGTACTGTGACATCACTGTGTGACATCGTTGTGTGTATTATCTCTGTACTGTGATACCACAAACAAGCTGTGGACAGTGGTGGCACTGCTGTTGGAAGAAAGTAATCATCCTTTTGTAATTGAGTACAAATTCCAAAAAATGAAGGCTGATTTGCCGTTAAAATGTAGCCAATGGAAAGTACAAGAAATCTTCATAGAGGTCACATCAAAAGAAAAAAACCAAAACATTTGTTTAAAACAGACTCACAATGCATTTAAAACATTAAAAAATAACACTCGCTCCTCTGTTCCTGTTACCAGGCACCTCTGGCCTCTTCTTCATGGACTTGATACACAGGTTATATCTCCCCAGCCAATCCGTACTATCCTGTCTCGATCAGTGATTGGCTGAGTTGGCATTTCCTGGCACTTCCTTTGTGAGGTGTCAGAAACAGGAAGTAGAGACTAATAGGGACCGAGTAAGTATCATGAGGAGAGGAACTGGGAGTAGGTGAGGTTTGTTAGGTTTTTTAACCCCTTTTAAGGCTGGGTTCACACAATGTATTTTGGCTCGTAATGTGGCACGTAGACGGCGCGGGAGCTTTTGCGGGCCGTATACGCTCCCATTGATTTCAAAGGGAGCCGGGACCGTATACGCGGCTCAGACCCCACAGTATAATAATCGGAGACCTATCCCCCGCTACTCTGCAGTCTTCGGTGGCGTTGACTTTCTTTAATGATGTCCGGGACGTCACATGACCCGGGACCTGCGTCCCTGGTCATGTGACGTCAGGGAGCGTCCAGAAGTAGGTCCGAACCTGCCCGGAGCGTGGATAGGTAAATAACACGATTTTTTATGTCCTGTGGCAGCCACTACCTCTGCTACCCCGGAAGTTACGCCACTGCCCCCACACTCCCCTCCCATCTTTGGAGTAGAAGAAATGATGTCTGACATCACAACATCGCCCCTGTCCCTTCCATGGAGAAGCATGGAGTGGACGACCTCACCATAGTTCTCAACTTCATCTACGTCTTCGGACACTGGGACACATCTCCTACCACCCGGACAGCGGGACAGCACCCAAAATCCAGGACTGTCTTGCTGAACCCAGAACATTTGGGAGGTCTAATAGGATATTAGAAAATGGATTTCCTACGCCAGACAACCTCTACAATTTGGTGACTACAGGATATTGGCACGTGTGATGGAAACAATAATCCATCCGCGGTCCTGACTCCGGCCTGTGTTTATATTGTGCGGGGGAGGGGAACCATCTGCCGGATTAGAATGACGGCTCTTATAGGCTCTCTATCATTTTAACATTTCATTTTTCTTAAATGCTTTTTTTTGTCCCCCCTCCTCGGGGTAATTATCTTGATGGCTTCAGCTCTGTCGCTCATCCACCATTGCCTCAGAGCTGTCATCATTCTCCGGAGGACGGAGGGGGCGCCGCGGCGGCGAGTTGTGCGCAATCACAATACTGCTCAGACAAATAAATATTGAAGAAATAATTTGACAAGTGCAGAAGAATATTATATCGCGCCATTGTAATTATCATGTCCAGCGTTGTGAAGGCGCGCCATTCACCGGCCACTAAATTACCGTCCGGGTGTTTAGTATGCCGCAGCCGGCGTCCTCCATCTCGCTGGCGGTGTCATTTATGATATAGAGCCTATGTATCTTAGTTCAGCAATCTTCTGACTTCTATTAGAAACACCCTGTTAGAATATGAACCTTTCCATAGGAGCAGATTCCTCGGGGAACCCAAAACAGCCTGATAGAGTATTGATTTGTGTGTGAATGAAAAATAGATGGAATTTTTTTTCTGCTTTTGATGTGAAGTCGGCACCTAACGTGCAAATTCTTACGTCTCGTCATCCGGCAGAGAGAAAGCGGACGGAAACCCTAAATCCGAGACGTCAAATCTAAGGATTCATTTTAGTGATGTTTTATCCTTGGACCCTTCAGTCAGGTGATCGGCCTGGAGTCGGATCCTCTTGATCTAATATTGATGACCGTCATATCAAAGTCCTGGAATACGACTTTAATTATACATGACAACATACACATGTGAACACATCCTCATGGAGGGAGCCCCAGAGAAGCTCCAGCTCTCATTAAAGGGGTTGTCTCCACATGACAACTCTTCCTTGAAATCAGTTCTGATCGCCAAGGGAACCTCCAGCTGGCAATAGAATTCCCGCGACGTGGCCACTGGTTGTGTAGGCTAGTGACATCACTACTGTGCTCTCTGAGGTATGTTACTGTGACATCACTACTGTGCTCTCTGAGGTATGTTACTGTGACATCACTACTGTGCTCTCTGAGGTATGTTACTGTGACATCACTACTGTGCTCTCTGAGGTAAGTTACTGTGACATCACTACTGTGCTCTCTGAGGTATGTTACTGTGACATCACTACTGTGCTCTCTGAGGTATGTTACTGTGACATCACTACTGTGCTCTCTGAGGTAAGTTACTGTGACATCACTACTGTGCTCTCTGAGGTATGTTACTGTGACATCACTACTGTGTTCTCTGAGGTATGTTACTGTGACATCACTACTGTGCTCTCTGAGGTATGTTACTGTGACATCACTACTGTGCTCTCTGAGGTATGTTACTGTGACATCACTACTGTGCTCTCTGAGGTAAGTTACTGTGACATCACTACTGTGCTCTCTGAGGTATGTTACTGTGACATCACTACTGTGCTCTCTGAGGTATGTTACTGTGACATCACTACTGTGCTCTCTGAGGTATGTTACTGTGACATCACTACTGTGCTCTCTGAGGTATGTTACTGTGACATCACTACTGTGCTCTCTGAGGTAAGGTACTGTGACATCACTACTGTGTTCTCTGAGGTAAGTTACTGTGACATCACTACTGTGTTCTCTGAGGTAAGTTACTGTGACATCACTACTGTGTTCTCTGAGGTAAGTTACTGTGACATCACTACTGTATTCTCTGAGGTAAGTTACTGTGACATCACTACTGTGTTCTCTGAGGTATGTTACTGTGACATCACTACTGTATTCTCTGAGGTAAGTTACTGTGACATCACTACTGTGCTCTCTGAGGTATGTTACTGTGACATCACTACTGTGCTCTCTGAGGTATGTTACTGTGACATCACTACTGTGCTCTCTGAGGTATGTTACTGTGACATCACTACTGTGTTCTCTGAGGTAAGTTACTGTGACATCACTACTGTGCTCTCTGAGGTAAGTTACTGTGACATCACTACTGTGCTCTCTGAGGTATGTTACTGTGACATCACTACTGTGTTCTCTGAGGTAAGTTACTGTGACATCACTACTGTGCTCTCTGAGGTAAGTTACTATGACATCACTACTGTGCTCTCTGAGGTAAGTTACTGTGACATCACTACTGTGTTCTCTGAGGTATGTTACTGTGACATCACTACTGTGCTCTCTGAGGTAAGTTACTGTGACATCACTACTGTGCTCTCTGAGGTAAGTTACTGTGACATCACTACTGTGCTCTCTGAGGTAAGTTACTGTGACATCACTACTGTGCTCTCTGAGGTAGGTTACTGTGACATCACTACTGTGCTCTCTGAGGTAAGTTACTGTGACATCACTACTGTGCTCTCTGAGGTAAGTTACTGTGACATCACTACTGTGCTCTCTGAGGTAAGTTACTGTGACATCACTACTGTGCTCTCTGAGGTATGTTACTGTGACATCACTACTGTGCTCTCTGAGGTATGTTACTGTGACATCACTACTGTGTTCTCTGAGGTATGTTACTGTGACATCACTACTGTGCTCTATGAGGTAAGTTACTGTGACATCACTACTGTACTCTCTGAGGTAAGTTACTGTGACATCACTACTGTGCTCTCTGAGGTATGTTACTGTGACATCACAACTGTATTCTCTGAGGTAAGTTACTGTGACATCACTACTGTGCTCTCTGAGGTATGTTACTGTGACATCACTACTGTGTTCTCTGAGGTAAGTTACTGTGACATCACTACTGTGCTCTCTGAGGTAAGTTACTGTGACATCACTACTGTGCTCTCTGAGGTATGTTACTGTGACATCACTACTGTGCTCTCTGAGGTAAGTTACTGTGACATCACTACTGTATTCTCTGAGGTAAGTTACTGTGACATCACTACTGTGCTCTCTGAGGTAAGTTACTGTGACATCACTACTGTGGTCTATGAGGTAAGTTACTGTGACATCACTACTGTGTTCTCTGAGGTATGTTACTGTGACATCACTACTGTGCTCTCTGAGGTAAGTTACTGTGACATCACTACTGTGCTCTCTGAGGTATGTTACTGTGACATCACTACTGTGCTCTCTGAGGTATGTTACTGTGACATCACTACTGTGCTCTCTGAGGTATGTTACTGTGACATCACTACTGTGCTCTCTGAGGTATGTTACTGTGACATCACTACTGTGCTCTATGAGGTATGTTACTGTGACATCACTACTGTGCTCTCTGAGGTATGTTACTGTGACATCACTACTGTATTCTCTGAGGTAAGTTACTGTGACATCACTACTGTGCTCTCTGAGGTATGTTACTGTGACATCACTACTGTGCTCTCTGAGGTATGTTACTGTGACATCACTACTGTGCTCTCTGAGGTATGTTACTGTGACATCACTACTGTGTTCTCTGAGGTAAGTTACTGTGACATCACTACTGTGCTCTCTGAGGTAAGTTACTGTGACATCACTACTGTGCTCTCTGAGGTATGTTACTGTGACATCACTACTGTGTTCTCTGAGGTAAGTTACTGTGACATCACTACTGTGCTCTCTGAGGTAAGTTACTATGACATCACTACTGTGCTCTCTGAGGTAAGTTACTGTGACATCACTACTGTGTTCTCTGAGGTATGTTACTGTGACATCACTACTGTGCTCTCTGAGGTAAGTTACTGTGACATCACTACTGTGCTCTCTGAGGTAAGTTACTGTGACATCACTACTGTGCTCTCTGAGGTAAGTTACTGTGACATCACTACTGTGCTCTCTGAGGTAGGTTACTGTGACATCACTACTGTGCTCTCTGAGGTAAGTTACTGTGACATCACTACTGTGCTCTCTGAGGTAAGTTACTGTGACATCACTACTGTGCTCTCTGAGGTAAGTTACTGTGACATCACTACTGTGCTCTCTGAGGTATGTTACTGTGACATCACTACTGTGCTCTCTGAGGTATGTTACTGTGACATCACTACTGTGTTCTCTGAGGTATGTTACTGTGACATCACTACTGTGCTCTATGAGGTAAGTTACTGTGACATCACTACTGTTCTCTCTGAGGTAAGTTACTGTGACATCACTACTGTGCTCTCTGAGGTATGTTACTGTGACATCACAACTGTATTCTCTGAGGTAAGTTACTGTGACATCACTACTGTGCTCTCTGAGGTATGTTACTGTGACATCACTACTGTGTTCTCTGAGGTAAGTTACTGTGACATCACTACTGTGCTCTCTGAGGTAAGTTACTGTGACATCACTACTGTGCTCTCTGAGGTATGTTACTGTGACATCACTACTGTGCTCTCTGAGGTAAGTTACTGTGACATCACTACTGTATTCTCTGAGGTAAGTTACTGTGACATCACTACTGTGCTCTCTGAGGTAAGTTACTGTGACATCACTACTGTGGTCTATGAGGTAAGTTACTGTGACATCACTACTGTGTTCTCTGAGGTAAGTTACTGTGACATCACTACTGTGCTCTCTGAGGTAAGTTACTGTGACATCACTACTGTGCTCTCTGAGGTATGTTACTGTGACATCACTACTGTGCTCTCTGAGGTAAGTTACTGTGACATCACTACTGTGCTCTCTGAGGTATGTTACTGTGACATCACTACTGTGCTCTCTGAGGTAAGTTACTGTGACATCACTACTGTGCTCTCTGAGGTAAGTTACTGTGACATCACTACTGTGCTCTATGAGGTAAGTTACTGTGACATCACTACTGTACTCTCTGAGGTAAGTTACTGTGACATCACTACTGTGCTCTCTGAGGTATGTTACTGTGACATCACTACTGTGCTCTCTGAGGTATGTTACTGTGACATCACTACTGTGCTCTCTGAGGTATGTTACTGTGACATCACTACTGTGCTCTCTGAGGTATGTTACTGTGACATCACTACTGTGTTCTCTGAGGTAAGTTACTGTGACATCACTACTGTGCTCTCTGAGGTAAGTTACTGTGACATCACTACTGTGTTCTCTGAGGTAAGTTACTGTGACATCACTACTGTGCTCTATGAGGTAAGTTACTGTGACATCACTACTGTGCTCTCTGAGGTATGTTACTGTGACATCACTACTGTGCTCTCTGAGGTAAGTTACTGTGACATCACTACTGTGCTCTCTGAGGTAAGTTACTGTGACATCACTACTGTGGTCTATGAGGTAAGTTACTGTGACATCACTACTGTGTTCTCTGAGGTAAGTTACTGTGACATCACTACTGTGTTCTCTGAGGTAAGTTACTGTGACATCACTACTGTGCTCTCTGAGGTAAGTTACTGTGACATCACTACTGTGCTCTCTGAGGTATGTTACTGTGACATCACTACTGTGCTCTCTGAGGTAAGTTACTGTGACATCACTACTGTGCTCTCTGAGGTAAGTTACTGTGACATCACTACTGTGTTCTCTGAGGTAAGTTACTGTGACATCACTACTGTATTCTCTGAGGTAAGTTACTGTGACATCACTACTGTGCTCTCTGAGGTAAGTTACTGTGACATCACTACTGTGGTCTATGAGGTAAGTTACTGTGACATCACTACTGTGCTCTCTGAGGTAAGTTACTGTGACATCACTACTGTGCTCTCTGAGGTAGGTTACTGTGACATCACTACTGTGCTCTCTGAGGTAAGTTACTGTGACATCACTACTGTGTTCTCTGAGGTAAGTTACTGTGACATCACTACTGTGCTGTCTGAGGTAAGTTACTGTGACATCACTACTGTGCTGTCTGAGGTAAGTTACTGTGACATCACTACTGTGCTCTCTGAGGTAAGTTACTGTGACATCACTACTGTGTTCTCTGAGGTAAGTTACTGTGACATCACTACTGTGTTCTCTGAGGTAAGTTACTGTGACATCACTACTGTGGTCTATGAGGTAAGTTACTGTGACATCACTACTGTGCTCTATGAGGTAAGTTACTGTGACATCACTATTGTGCTCTCTGAGGTAAGTTACTGTGACATCACTACTGTGTTCTCTGAGGTAAGTTACTGTGACATCACTACTGTGCTCTCTGAGGTAAGTTACTGTGACATCACAACTGTATTCTCTGAGGTATGTTACTGTGACATCACTACTGTGCTCTATGAGGTAAGTTACTGTGACATCACTACTGTGCTCTCTGAGGTAAGTTACTGTGACATCACTACTGTGCTCTCTGAGGTAAGTTACTGTGACATCACTACTGTGCTGTCTGAGGTAAGTTACTGTGACATCACTACTGTGTTCTCTGAGGTAAGTTACTGTGACATCACTACTGTGGTCTATGAGGTAAGTTACTGTGACATCACTACTGTGGTCTATGAGGTAAGTTACTGTGACATCACTACTGTGGTCTATGAGGTAAGTTACTGTGACATCACTACTGTGCTCTCTGAGGTAAGTTACTGTGACATCACTACTGTGTTCTCTGAGGTAAGTTACTGTGACATCACTACTGTGCTCTCTGAGGTAAGTTACTGTGACATCATAACTGTATTCTCTGAGGTAAGTTACTGTGACATCACTACTGTATTCTCTGAGGTAAGTTACTGTGACATCACAACTGTATTCTCTGAGGTAAGTTACTGTGACATCACTACTGTGGTCTATGAGGTAAGTTACTGTGACATCACTACTGTGCTCTATGAGGTAAGTTACTGTGACATCACTATTGTGCTCTCTGAGGTAAGTTACTGTGACATCACTACTGTGTTCTCTGAGGTAAGTTACTGTGACATCACTACTGTGCTCTCTGAGGTAAGTTACTGTGACATCACAACTGTATTCTCTGAGGTAAGTTACTGTGACATCACTACTGTGCTTTATGAGGTAAGTTACTGTGACATCACTACTGTGCTCTCTGAGGTAAGTTACTGTGACATCACTACTGTGTTCTCTGAGGTTACTGTGACATCACTACTGTGCTCTATGAGGTAAGTTACTGTGACATCACTACTGTGCTCTCTGAGGTAAGTTACTGTGACATCACTACTGTGCTGTCTGAGGTAAGTTACTGTGACATCACTACTGTGTTCTCTGAGGTAAGTTACTGTGACATCACTACTGTGCTCTCTGAGGTAAGTTACTGTGACATCACTACTGTGTTCTCTGAGGTAAGTTACTGTGACATCACTACTGTGCTCTATGAGGTAAGTTACTGTGACATCACTATTGTGCTCTCTGAGGTAAGTTACTGTGACATCACTACTGTGTTCTCTGAGGTAAGTTACTGTGACATCACAACTGTATTCTCTGAGGTAAGTTACTGTGACATCACTACTGTATTCTCTGAGGTAAGTTACTGTGACATCACAACTGTATTCTCTGAGGTAAGTTACTGTGACATCACTACTGTATTCTCTGAGGTAAGTTACTGTGACATCACTACTGTGCTCTATGAGGTAAGTTACTGTGACATCACTACTGTGCTCTATGAGGTAAGTTACTGTGACATCACTATTGTGCTCTCTGAGGTAAGTTACTGTGACATCACTACTGTGTTCTCTGAGGTAAGTTACTGTGACATCACAACTGTATTCTCTGAGGTAAGTTACTGTGACATCACTACTGTGTTCTCTGAGGTAAGTTACTGTGACATCACAACTGTATTCTCTGAGGTAAGTTACTGTGACATCACTACTGTATTCTCTGAGGTAAGTTACTGTGACATCACTACTGTGCTCTCTGAGGTAAGTTACTGTGACATCACTACTGTGCTCTCTGAGGTAAGTTACTGTGACATCACTACTGTGCTCTCTGAGGTAAGTTACTGTGACATCACTACTGTGCTGTCTGAGGTAAGTTACTGTGACATCACTACTGTGCTGTCTGAGGTAAGTTACTGTGACATCACTACTGTGTTCTCTGAGGTAAGTTACTGTGACATCACTACTGTGCTCTCTGAGGTAAGTTACTGTGACATCACTACTGTGTTCTCTGAGGTAAGTTACTGTGACATCACTACTGTGCTCTATGAGGTAAGTTACTGTGACATCACTATTGTGCTCTCTGAGGTAAGTTACTGTGACATCACTACTGTGTTCTCTGAGGTAAGTTACTGTGACATCACTACTGTGCTCTCTGAGGTAAGTTACTGTGACATCACTACTGTATTCTCTGAGGTAAGTTACTGTGACATCACAACTGTATTCTCTGAGGTAAGTTACTGTGACATCACTACTGTATTCTCTGAGGTAAGTTACTGTGACATCACTACTGTGCTCTATGAGGTAAGTTACTGTGACATCACTACTGTATTCTCTGAGGTAAGTTACTGTGACATCACTACTGTATTCTCTGAGGTAAGTTACTGTGACATCACTACTGTGCTCTATGAGGTAAGTTACTGTGACATCACTACTGTGCTCTATGAGGTAAGTTACTGTGACATCACTATTGTGCTCTCTGAGGTAAGTTACTGTGACATCACTACTGTGTTCTCTGAGGTAAGTTACTGTGACATCACAACTGTATTCTCTGAGGTAAGTTACTGTGACATCACTACTGTGTTCTCTGAGGTAAGTTACTGTGACATCACAACTGTATTCTCTGAGGTAAGTTACTGTGACATCACTACTGTATTCTCTGAGGTAAGTTACTGTGACATCACTACTGTGCTCTCTGAGGTAAGTTACTGTGACATCACTACTGTGCTCTCTGAGGTAAGTTACTGTGACATCACTACTGTGCTCTCTGAGGTAAGTTACTGTGACATCACTACTGTGCTGTCTGAGGTAAGTTACTGTGACATCACTACTGTGCTCTCTGAGGTAAGTTACTGTGACATCACTACTGTGCTGTCTGAGGTAAGTTACTGTGACATCACTACTGTGTTCTCTGAGGTAAGTTACTGTGACATCACTACTGTGCTCTCTGAGGTAAGTTACTGTGACATCACTACTGTGTTCTCTGAGGTAAGTTACTGTGACATCACTACTGTGCTCTATGAGGTAAGTTACTGTGACATCACTATTGTGCTCTCTGAGGTAAGTTACTGTGACATCACTACTGTGTTCTCTGAGGTAAGTTACTGTGACATCACTACTGTGCTCTCTGAGGTAAGTTACTGTGACATCACTACTGTATTCTCTGAGGTAAGTTACTGTGACATCACAACTGTATTCTCTGAGGTAAGTTACTGTGACATCACTACTGTATTCTCTGAGGTAAGTTACTGTGACATCACTACTGTGCTCTATGAGGTAAGTTACTGTGACATCACTACTGTGCTCTATGAAGTAAGTTACTGTGACATCACTATTGTGCTCTCTGAGGTAAGTTACTGTGACATCACTACTGTGTTCTCTGAGGTAAGTTACTGTGACATCACAACTGTATTCTCTGAGGTAAGTTACTGTGACATCACTACTGTGTTCTCTGAGGTAAGTTACTGTGACATCACAACTGTATTCTCTGAGGTAAGTTACTGTGACATCACTACTGTATTCTCTGAGGTAAGTTACTGTGACATCACTACTGTGCTCTCTGAGGTAAGTTACTGTGACATCACTACTGTGCTCTCTGAGGTAAGTTACTGTGACATCACTACTGAGCTCTCTGAGGTAAGTTACTGTGACATCACTACTGTGCTGTCTGAGGTAAGTTACTGTGACATCACTACTGTGCTCTCTGAGGTAAGTTACTGTGACATCACTACTGTGCTCTCTGAGGTAAGATACTGTGACATCACAACTGTATTCTCTGAGGTAAGTTACTGTGACATCACTACTGTATTCTCTGAGGTAAGTTACTGTGACATCATAACTGTATTCCCTGTGGTAACTTATTGTGACATCACAACTGTAATTCTGGAGGTAAGTTACTGTGACATCACTACTGTGTTCTCTGAGGTAAGTTACTGTGACATCACTACTGTGCTCTCTGAGGTAAGTTACTGTGACATCACAACTGTATTCTCTGAGGTAAGTTACTGTGACATCACTACTGTGCTTTATGAGGTAAGTTACTGTGACATCACTACTGTGCTCTCTGAGGTAAGTTACTGTGACATCACTACTGTGTTCTCTGAGGTAAGTTACTGTGACATCACTACTGTGCTCTATGAGGTAAGTTACTGTGACATCACTACTGTGCTCTCTGAGGTAAGTTACTGTGACATCACTACTGTGCTGTCTGAGGTAAGTTACTGTGACATCACTACTGTGTTCTCTGAGGTAAGTTACTGTGACATCACTACTGTGCTCTCTGAGGTAAGTTACTGTGACATCACTACTGTGTTCTCTGAGGTAAGTTACTGTGACATCACTACTGTGCTCTATGAGGTAAGTTACTGTGACATCACTACTGTGCTCTCTGAGGTAAGTTACTGTGACATCACTACTGTGCTCTCTGAGGTAAGTTACTGTGACATCACTACTGTGCTCTCTGAGGTAAGTTACTGTGACATCACTACTGTGCTGTCTGAGGTAAGTTACTGTGACATCACTACTGTGCTGTCTGAGGTAAGTTACTGTGACATCACTACTGTGTTCTCTGAGGTAAGTTACTGTGACATCACTACTGTGCTCTCTGAGGTAAGTTACTGTGACATCACTACTGTGTTCTCTGAGGTAAGTTACTGTGACATCACTACTGTGCTCTATGAGGTAAGTTACTGTGACATCACTATTGTGCTCTCTGAGGTAAGTTACTGTGACATCACTACTGTGTTCTCTGAGGTAAGTTACTGTGACATCACTACTGTGCTCTCTGAGGTAAGTTACTGTGACATCACTACTGTATTCTCTGAGGTAAGTTACTGTGACATCACAACTGTATTCTCTGAGGTAAGTTACTGTGACATCACTACTGTGTTCTCTGAGGTAAGTTACTGTGACATCACTACTGTGCTCTATGAGGTAAGTTACTGTGACATCACTACTGTATTCTCTGAGGTAAGTTACTGTGACATCACTACTGTATTCTCTGAGGTAAGTTACTGTGACATCACTACTGTGCTCTATGAGGTAAGTTACTGTGACATCACTACTGTGCTCTATGAGGTAAGTTACTGTGACATCACTATTGTGCTCTCTGAGGTAAGTTACTGTGACATCACTACTGTGTTCTCTGAGGTAAGTTACTGTGACATCACAACTGTATTCTCTGAGGTAAGTTACTGTGACATCACTACTGTGTTCTCTGAGGTAAGTTACTGTGACATCACAACTGTATTCTCTGAGGTAAGTTACTGTGACATCACTACTGTATTCTCTGAGGTAAGTTACTGTGACATCACTACTGTGCTCTCTGAGGTAAGTTACTGTGACATCACTACTGTGCTCTCTGAGGTAAGTTACTGTGACATCACTACTGTGCTCTCTGAGGTAAGTTACTGTGACATCACTACTGTGCTGTCTGAGGTAAGTTACTGTGACATCACTACTGTGCTCTCTGAGGTAAGTTACTGTGACATCACTACTGTGCTGTCTGAGGTAAGTTACTGTGACATCACTACTGTGTTCTCTGAGGTAAGTTACTGTGACATCACTACTGTGCTCTCTGAGGTAAGTTACTGTGACATCACTACTGTGTTCTCTGAGGTAAGTTACTGTGACATCACTACTGTGCTCTATGAGGTAAGTTACTGTGACATCACTATTGTGCTCTCTGAGGTAAGTTACTGTGACATCACTACTGTGTTCTCTGAGGTAAGTTACTGTGACATCACTACTGTGCTCTCTGAGGTAAGTTACTGTGACATCACTACTGTATTCTCTGAGGTAAGTTACTGTGACATCACAACTGTATTCTCTGAGGTAAGTTACTGTGACATCACTACTGTATTCTCTGAGGTAAGTTACTGTAACATCACTACTGTGCTCTATGAGGTAAGTTACTGTGACATCACTACTGTGCTCTATGAAGTAAGTTACTGTGACATCACTATTGTGCTCTCTGAGGTAAGTTACTGTGACATCACTACTGTGTTCTCTGAGGTAAGTTACTGTGACATCACAACTGTATTCTCTGAGGTAAGTTACTGTGACATCACTACTGTGTTCTCTGAGGTAAGTTACTGTGACATCACAACTGTATTCTCTGAGGTAAGTTACTGTGACATCACTACTGTATTCTCTGAGGTAAGTTACTGTGACATCACTACTGTGCTCTCTGAGGTAAGTTACTGTGACATCACTACTGTGCTCTCTGAGGTAAGTTACTGTGACATCACTACTGAGCTCTCTGAGGTAAGTTACTGTGACATCACTACTGTGCTGTCTGAGGTAAGTTACTGTGACATCACTACTGTGCTCTCTGAGGTAAGTTACTGTGACATCACTACTGTGCTCTCTGAGGTAAGATACTGTGACATCACAACTGTATTCTCTGAGGTAAGTTACTGTGACATCACTACTGTATTCTCTGAGGTAAGTTACTGTGACATCATAACTGTATTCCCTGTGGTAACTTATTGTGACATCACAACTGTAATTCTGGAGGTAAGTTACTGTGACATCACTACTGTGTTCTCTGAGGTAAGTTACTGTGACATCACTACTGTGCTCTCTGAGGTAAGTTACTGTGACATCACAACTGTATTCTCTGAGGTAAGTTACTGTGACATCACTACTGTGCTTTATGAGGTAAGTTACTGTGACATCACTACTGTGCTCTCTGAGGTAAGTTACTGTGACATCACTACTGTGTTCTCTGAGGTAAGTTACTGTGACATCACTACTGTGCTCTATGAGGTAAGTTACTGTGACATCACTACTGTGCTCTCTGAGGTAAGTTACTGTGACATCACTACTGTGCTGTCTGAGGTAAGTTACTGTGACATCACTACTGTGTTCTCTGAGGTAAGTTACTGTGACATCACTACTGTGCTCTCTGAGGTAAGTTACTGTGACATCACTACTGTGTTCTCTGAGGTAAGTTACTGTGACATCACTACTGTGCTCTATGAGGTAAGTTACTGTGACATCACTATTGTGCTCTCTGAGGTAAGTTACTGTGACATCACTACTGTGTTCTCTGAGGTAAGTTACTGTGACATCACAACTGTATTCTCTGAGGTAAGTTACTGTGACATCACTACTGTATTCTCTGAGGTAAGTTACTGTGACATCACAACTGTATTCTCTGAGGTAAGTTACTGTGACATCACTACTGTATTCTCTGAGGTAAGTTACTGTGACATCACTACTGTGCTCTATGAGGTAAGTTACTGTGACATCACTACTGTGCTCTATGAGGTAAGTTACTGTGACATCACTATTGTGCTCTCTGAGGTAAGTTACTGTGACATCACTACTGTGTTCTCTGAGGTAAGTTACTGTGACATCACAACTGTATTCTCTGAGGTAAGTTACTGTGACATCACTACTGTGTTCTCTGAGGTAAGTTACTGTGACATCACAACTGTATTCTCTGAGGTAAGTTACTGTGACATCACTACTGTATTCTCTGAGGTAAGTTACTGTGACATCACTACTGTGCTCTCTGAGGTAAGTTACTGTGACATCACTACTGTGCTCTCTGAGGTAAGTTACTGTGACATCACTACTGTGCTCTCTGAGGTAAGTTACTGTGACATCACTACTGTGCTGTCTGAGGTAAGTTACTGTGACATCACTACTGTGCTGTCTGAGGTAAGTTACTGTGACATCACTACTGTGTTCTCTGAGGTAAGTTACTGTGACATCACTACTGTGCTCTCTGAGGTAAGTTACTGTGACATCACTACTGTGTTCTCTGAGGTAAGTTACTGTGACATCACTACTGTGCTCTATGAGGTAAGTTACTGTGACATCACTATTGTGCTCTCTGAGGTAAGTTACTGTGACATCACTACTGTGTTCTCTGAGGTAAGTTACTGTGACATCACTACTGTGCTCTCTGAGGTAAGTTACTGTGACATCACTACTGTATTCTCTGAGGTAAGTTACTGTGACATCACAACTGTATTCTCTGAGGTAAGTTACTGTGACATCACTACTGTATTCTCTGAGGTAAGTTACTGTGACATCACTACTGTGCTCTATGAGGTAAGTTACTGTGACATCACTACTGTATTCTCTGAGGTAAGTTACTGTGACATCACTACTGTATTCTCTGAGGTAAGTTACTGTGACATCACTACTGTGCTCTATGAGGTAAGTTACTGTGACATCACTACTGTGCTCTATGAGGTAAGTTACTGTGACATCACTATTGTGCTCTCTGAGGTAAGTTACTGTGACATCACTACTGTGTTCTCTGAGGTAAGTTACTGTGACATCACAACTGTATTCTCTGAGGTAAGTTACTGTGACATCACTACTGTGTTCTCTGAGGTAAGTTACTGTGACATCACAACTGTATTCTCTGAGGTAAGTTACTGTGACATCACTACTGTATTCTCTGAGGTAAGTTACTGTGACATCACTACTGTGCTCTCTGAGGTAAGTTACTGTGACATCACTACTGTGCTCTCTGAGGTAAGTTACTGTGACATCACTACTGTGCTCTCTGAGGTAAGTTACTGTGACATCACTACTGTGCTGTCTGAGGTAAGTTACTGTGACATCACTACTGTGCTCTCTGAGGTAAGTTACTGTGACATCACTACTGTGCTGTCTGAGGTAAGTTACTGTGACATCACTACTGTGTTCTCTGAGGTAAGTTACTGTGACATCACTACTGTGCTCTCTGAGGTAAGTTACTGTGACATCACTACTGTGTTCTCTGAGGTAAGTTACTGTGACATCACTACTGTGCTCTATGAGGTAAGTTACTGTGACATCACTATTGTGCTCTCTGAGGTAAGTTACTGTGACATCACTACTGTGTTCTCTGAGGTAAGTTACTGTGACATCACTACTGTGCTCTCTGAGGTAAGTTACTGTGACATCACTACTGTATTCTCTGAGGTAAGTTACTGTGACATCACAACTGTATTCTCTGAGGTAAGTTACTGTGACATCACTACTGTATTCTCTGAGGTAAGTTACTGTGACATCACTACTGTGCTCTATGAGGTAAGTTACTGTGACATCACTACTGTGCTCTATGAAGTAAGTTACTGTGACATCACTATTGTGCTCTCTGAGGTAAGTTACTGTGACATCACTACTGTGTTCTCTGAGGTAAGTTACTGTGACATCACAACTGTATTCTCTGAGGTAAGTTACTGTGACATCACTACTGTGTTCTCTGAGGTAAGTTACTGTGACATCACAACTGTATTCTCTGAGGTAAGTTACTGTGACATCACTACTGTATTCTCTGAGGTAAGTTACTGTGACATCACTACTGTGCTCTCTGAGGTAAGTTACTGTGACATCACTACTGTGCTCTCTGAGGTAAGTTACTGTGACATCACTACTGAGCTCTCTGAGGTAAGTTACTGTGACATCACTACTGTGCTGTCTGAGGTAAGTTACTGTGACATCACTACTGTGCTCTCTGAGGTAAGTTACTGTGACATCACTACTGTGCTCTCTGAGGTAAGTTACTGTGACATCACTACTGTGCTCTCTGAGGTAAGATACTGTGACATCACAACTGTATTCTCTGAGGTAAGTTACTGTGACATCACTACTGTATTCTCTGAGGTAAGTTACTGTGACATCACTACTGTATTCTCTGAGGTAAGTTACTGTGACATCATAACTGTATTCCCTGTGGTAACTTATTGTGACATCACAACTGTAATTCTGGAGGTAAGTTACTGTGACATCACTACTGTATTCTCTATTGTAAGCTACTGTGACATCACAACAATATTCCTTGAGATAAATTACTTTCCATATTGTTAACTGTTGTGATATCACCACTGTATTCAGATAAGCTGCTGTGATGTCACACCTGCCTATCCTGGAGATAAGTAACTGTGACATCACAACTATCTTCTTTGTGGTAAGTTACTGTAACGTCAGATAAGTTCCATCACCTGCTATGACATCACAGGTGGGTTTTAGTAAGGTAAGCTGCTGTCACATCACATTACACCCTGTAAAGGGGGCACTTACTATATGGAGGCCCGTAAAGGGCGTAATCTACCATGTGGAATTCAGTAGAGGGGGCATTATATTCTGAGGGGGCAGTAAAGGTGACATTAGACCATGCAGGGTCCAGTAAAGCGGGCATACCATGTGGGCACCAGGGTGCTTTATATCATGTGGGGGTCATATTACCACGAGGAGGCCATTAAAGTGGGCATTATACCATGTGGGCACCAGGGTGCGTTATGCCGTATGAGGACCAGGAAAAGGGCATTGTGCAGTGTGGGGCCCAGTAATGGGGCCAGGAAAGGTGGCGTTATATAGTGTGGAGATGAGCAGAGGGGACATTATATCTGATCTGTTGGGGTGCTTGCTATGGTGCCCATTCTTATCTAGTTATACCCCTTCCTCCCTGTAACACAGTCCTCGATCGCAATACAAATTCTGTTAAAAGTTTTTGATTTTTTTTTTTTAAAAAAATTCAATTTGTTTCTAAATTCATCCTCAAAAATAAAGAAAACCAACAGGATGACGAACAAAACAAATTTACTGCAGATGAAAATTTTTTAGCTCAAACGCTGAACAGGATTGAAACCGGCCAAATTCAAACCCAACCTCTCCAAAATGCAGCGGCCGCAAGAGGCCATTACTCTTTCCTGCAATCAGCGACCCCAGAGCGACCAAATGGCCATAGATATCCTAGAAGACACCTAATCATCTCCTAAATGAGCCGTCTCCTCCTTAAACTGGCCACTTGAAGTTCACTTGATGTTCAATCTTGCAATATCCTGCCACGGTTAGATGCCACCTTATCCCCAGCTCTCGCAGATCAATACGGCATCAGAGCCTGGCCGAAGAAATTTATCAAGAGTCAGAGGTTCAGGGTAATAATCATCCTTAAAAATACAGCCGGGCTCCTCCGAAGACGGACAATGCCCCTCTCAGCAGATTCTGTGTGTAGGTTGCGTGTTCACGTTCCGGATATTAACCCTTTAGGATGCAGATTTTTTTATTTTTTTTGTTCTTCATGCCCCCCATTCTTTTTTTGTTTGATGACATTGCTGTATCAGGTTGGGGGTTTCAACATGTTTTTTTTTTTTTTTCCACACACAAAAAAATATTACTTTTAAAAAAATTTCAATTTCAATTTTTTTTTTCATTTCAGACCTCAGATTATAATAGGTGGAGGCCAAGGTGAAGTGACAAAAAAACAAACAAAAAAAATTCATACTCGCTTTCCGTTACTTCTTTTGGGCCTCTTCATGTCGCCTGGTGCTTTCCTATGATGTTAAGCGCCCGGGGTCACTGCTAAGGCCTGTGTATGGGCCACCAGCAGTCACTTGGGCACTTAGAGCGTTAAAGGGATTCTACCATTAAAACCTTTTTTTTTTTTTTTTTTTTTGTGGATAAGACGTTGGAATAGCCTTTAGAAAGGCTATTCGTCTCTTACCTTTAGACGTGGTCTCCGTTGCGCCGTTCCTTAGAAATACAGTTTTTTTTACCGGTATGCAAATGAGTTCTCTCGCAGTGATGAGGGCGTCCCCACCGCTGCCAGAGAAGTGTCTCCAAGCGCCGCCTCCTTCTTCATCCGCCGCGTCATCTTCAATGTCTTCCGGTGCAGGCTTGTAAC
Organism: Leptodactylus fuscus; assembly: GCF_031893055.1. Classification (NCBI taxonomy): domain Eukaryota; kingdom Metazoa; phylum Chordata; class Amphibia; order Anura; family Leptodactylidae; genus Leptodactylus; species Leptodactylus fuscus. Next base: position 24,128,884 of record NC_134265.1, on the reverse strand, counting down.
CTCTAGCAGAGCAGACTGCGCAGGCGCACAGGTCACGAGAAAATGGCTGCTTGCACAGTATTGTTAGTGGCTATTTTCCCCTGGCCTGTGCACCTGCGCAGTCTGCTCTGCTAGAAGTTATGAGCCTGCGCCGGAAGAAGACATTGAACATGACGCGGCGGACAAAGAAGGAGGCAGCGCTTGGAGACCATTCTCTGGCAGCGGTGGGGACGCCCTCATCGCTGTTTGAGCGCTGGGGCCTGCCCCCATCAATGCGAGAGAACTCATTTCCATACCGGTAAAAACCGGTAATTCTAAGGAACGGCGCAGTGGAGACCACGTCTAAAGGTAAGAGACGAATAGCCTTTCTAAAGACTATTCCGACGTCTTATCCACAAAAAAAAAAAAAGTTTTAATGGTAGAATCCCTTTGATTTAAGTTATGGTTTGACCAAAATTTGTTCGACCCAAAAGCTAATCTTGGACCTAAGCCACCCAAACCCAAAACTAAACAAATCCTAAGAGATTCGCCCCTAATAATTTTATTTTTTATGTCACTATATTTTTTTAAAAAAATGTGTTATATCCTGCGATTTTCACTCTTGCCACTATGCCTAATAATAGACTGACAATTCTGTAGGAATATTCATTGCAGCACTTGGGTCACTTACATAACAGACAAGACAGACAGGATTACAATAGAAGATCACATCACTGCAATCACTACTGACAATAGATGATGTCACAGTTTATCTCCTCCCCCTCCCTGCACTGAGCATGTCTAGGAAACTCTCCCATAGATCTCAATTGCTACCTATGGCCATGAGACTGCTGTAAAGCAGATCACTAAATGCTGTTAACAGAGCAGAGGAGAAGCTCAGGCAAGATGGCCGCCCCCATAATCACGGACGGAAAATAGAATAAGAAATCTACAATCAGAAAATAAAAACCTTAGAAAAATTTATAAATAAATGTAAAAAATGGCGACACATTCCTTCTAAGAGATTAATAAGGAATTTGTAATATCTGATTAATAATTATTAATTAAGAATCATATTTAATACCAATGACCTGTATACGGAAATTCCTCCATTGTGGCGAACATTACTTGAGTGGATTTACACCTCAGGCAAGGGGAACTTGGAACGGAAACTCTACAGGGTCCGTGGGAGGGGGGAGGGGTTAACCTCAAAGATAAGGTCAAGTGGGGTCAAGTGATGTCTTCTATATAATTAGTGACTATTTTCGAGAAGTGGGTAATTGGATACAAAAAATTGTAATAGTAAAACACAGAATAGGTAAAAGGGGCACGGAGGACAAAGGGGAGAAAATCAATGAAGGGCTGAACTGTCTTCACCTACAGTGTTGTGCAAAAGTTTTAGGTAGTAGTAGGAAAATGCTGCAAAATACGAATGCTTTCAGGAATAGAAGGGTTAATTGTTTATTTTTTTCAATTAACAAAATGAAGCGAATGAAGTAAAGAGAAATGTAAATCCCATCACTATTCGGCGTGACCTTTGCCCTTTGCCTTCCATCAGTTCTACTTGCAGACAGTTTTTGGCAGAACTCGGCAGGGAGGTTGTTGAAGAAGCACAGATCTTCTGTGGATGTTGCTTGCTCCAATCCGTCTGTCTCTTTGTGTCATCCCAGACAGACTGGATGATGTTGAGATCAGGGCTATACCTGTGGGTGCCATATCATCACATATGTAAGTGCCATTTTTCTTGTAGCTGCAGGCATTCGCAGTCGGGTCTGTACCAGGCCTAGAAGTTTTCATGCTCCACAGTGACCTCCACATAGTATTATATGCTCACAGTGGCCCCACACAGTATCATGTGCTCCACGGTGGCCCCTACACAGTACTAAGTGTTCCGCAGAGGCCTCCACACTGTATTATATGCTCACAATGGCCCCCACACATTATTACATAATCCACAGTGGCCCCCACACAGTATTAAGTGCTCCACAAGATGCCTTCACCCAGTATTATATGCTCCACAGTGACCTCCACATAGTTTTATATGCTCACAGTGGCCGCACACAGTATTATATGCCGCACAGCAGCACCCACACTGTATAATATGCTCACAGTGGACCCCCACATGTGCTCCACAGTGGCCCCTACACAGTACTAAGTGTTCCGCAGAGGCCTCCACACTGTATTATATGCTCACAATGGCCCCCACACAGTATTATATGCTCCACAGTGGCCTCCACATATGCTGCACAACGGACACCCACACTGTATAATATGCTCACAGTGGACCCCACACAGTATTACATGATCAACAGTAGCCCCCACACAGTATTACGTTCTCCACAGAGGCCTTCACCCAGTATTATGTGCTCCACAGTGGCCTCCACATAGTATTATATGCTCACAGTGGCCGTACACAGTATTATATGCTGCACAGCAGGCACCCACACTGTAAAATATGCTCACAGTGGCCCCCACACAGTATTACATGATCAACAGTAGCCCCCACACAGTATTATATGCTCCACAGTGGCCTCCACATAGTATTATATGCTCCACAGTGGCCCCCACTCAGTATCATGTGCTCCACAGTGGCCCCCACACAGTATTATGTGCTCCACAGTGGCCCCCACACAGCATTATGTGCTACAAAGTGGCCTCCACATAGTATTATATGATCCATAGTGGCCCCACCACAGTATTATATGCTCCACAGTGGCCTTCACATAGTATTATATGCTCCACAGTGGCCTCACCACAGTATTATATGCTCACTTTGGCAGAATTTGGGTAAACTCATATAGAGGAATTGGCCGCGGAGATGGGGGCTGAAAACAAAGAGGAATTTCTCTTCAAATTTGGTAGCTGATTTTGAGGCAAAATCTGGCTCTGTGAAAGTTAAAATAAAATAAAAATATATTGCTTTTGGAACATGGAAGGAAACATTAAAAATGAGAAATGGAAGGGGTTAATATACAAAATGTTCTGTATATAGTTCAGTTTAACAATCCTATATATCCTTGGAAATTCTCGTTTCTTATGGACAATTTAATCTCTTCTATGGGAAGAAGTTAAGACGTCTCATCTTATGTCTCACGTCTGATCTTCTAGGAAATCGGCGATCTCCATTCTTTATGATATTTCACTCATTTTTCCAATTAAACACGGGCCGGCGCTTTATTAACCTTTTGACTTTTTTACAATTTTTGTAGGACTCCATTAGACGTTGATTGTAAACTGGATTCTGAAGCCGTATATTACCCAGGAATTCTGTGTCATCTTCCAGATAACGCGTCATCCTTCACTTAAAGGAGACAGGTTTTCTAATCTATGACCTCCAAGAAACCTTGCGGTGATCATTACCTCTGCAGATATCTCCTATTTGCTCTTCCCAAGGTGTAGAAATAAATACATGTATACCCTGACTCCATATATCAGGAGATGTTATTTAGGGTCAAGTCATTGTTAGTTCTCTACTTGTGATGATCATCGGTAAATGTAATACCTATCTTCTATGTAATACATAGGTTGCTTCTGATACATGGAAACCATCAGCAAGCAGGCTAGGTAAAAATTGCATTAGATAGTAATCTGTATATGAGGAAAATTAGGAATATTGATGATCTCCCCTACAAATATGTTATCAATTCTCGATGTGGGGGGGGGGGGCGTCCGACACCCAACACTCCAACTACTCAACTGTTCTGAACAGCTGATACACAGAGAATGGAGCAGGAAGCAGGCAGCTCCGTTCTCAGTGTAATGGACAGATCGGACAACGCAGATCAGCCCATTTTGTAACAACATCGTTTTCTTTATAATGCTCTTTCTGCCAACGGTGTAGGAAAGTTCTCCCTGGAGCTGACGGCTGACTAGGCCCTGCCTGGAGGGTGTTGGTCAGCTGTACCCAAGCTAAGCATGGCCCCGACAACTTCTGACTCTCTAAACGTGAAGACCTAAGATCCAGGTGGGGAGAGAGCTGAAAGAGGCTAGGGACTGGGATAGTAAAGGCGGTCACCCCTAATGAAATAATAGGTGCAGCTGTAAACAGAAACAACCAGGATGGGACGTGCTGGAAAACAAACAGACGCAGCACAACCATAAACACACAACAGGAGCTAGAAGAGGAGAACTGTGGAGTAGTGAGGAAAGGGTATCACAGGACAGGGGCAAAATAAACCTGAAGCCCTAAACAAAATCTCACTAATACCCAGACAGTGTCAGGCAACCAAAAATGCAGGACAGGGATTGAGTAGAAATGTTGAGGGTTAAACAGACTCTCACACGAGGCAACACTCACACCACTTCCAAATCAGCTCCTGAGACCGTACAACTTCCACTAAACTCTCCCACTAAACTGGGCCAAGAATCCTGGTTGGTAGCAACGAAAACCAGCAAGGACTGAAGCCAACAGTGAGTCTTTTACAGACCCCGGAACTACTTGATTGGTTGATGACAATGTCAAACACCTGAAGCTCGCATCTACTGAGACATCCAGCCAGCTCAACTATATACTAAGGCAGATACCCAACCCCTGACTCCACAGCTCAATGGCAAAGAGAACGACCAGAGAGCCACAGGACACCGGATCAAATCCACAGACAAACACCACCAGCAAACTCAGGTCCTGACACAGTCGTTCTGAAAAGAACTTATTACTTCATATTCAGAAGCATCTTCTTCTGGAAGGAATTCCTTCTCATGTTCCACTGAACGAAGCTTTGGGTCATTTACTGTGCAAAATCTTCAATGGGGATCCAGTTCACCCCCTTCTAAATTAACCTGTCACACAAATTTGGAAGAAGCTGAGGGATCTGCTGCATTATTCATTGTTCAGAAGAGCCAGTGGATGATGACTATGTTGACAAAACTTGGTCTCCACGTGAAGAGGATCAGGGAACTAGTTCTGATGATGAGGTTCAAATTCGTTTGCCAGTGCCACCAAAATGTCATCCAATTAATGCACAAATCCCAGTTATAACACGAACACCAGTAAACGCTTCTCCTGCTGGCACTCTGCGACCCAAAGCGCCTAAACGTGCTAACCTGAAAAGAAAAGCTCCAAACAAAGTGTGTGGTTATATTTCACAAAAGATAAAAATGACCCAATGAGGGTGATATGCAAGACGTGCAAGCAGTCACTTAGCTGAGGCACCTCAATACAAATGCTAGGCCTAGGCATCTGAAATCTGTACACCCAGCACTTCTTAAAATATTTAATCAACAAGAAACTGAAGAGAGGGATGTGCCTGTGAACGTTGGCCCACCACAAGCTTTGGTGAGTTCTTCCACCTACCTTTCCAATGCCAGTGCCACGTACACACCAACTTCATGTGTGTCAGGTAGCAGCGCTGGACAACAATCAAGTAATTGGCATAAAAGAATTACAGGAACCAATGGCCAAAAAGCCACGTCAGAATTCCGCATGCCAATTGCTCCAACATGTTCCTATCTTTCTGGCTCTAATATTCAGCCCAACCTCCAGCAAGTAATAGAAAGGAAAAAATCCTATCCAGCCACACATGAGCGTGCTAAGCTGCTTACCTCCAGCATTTCAAAACTACTTTCCTTGGAAATGGTCCCTTTCCGCTTTGTGGAATCAAAGGCTTTTCACTCCCTCATGGCCCATGCTGTGCCCCAATATGTTGTACCCAGCCGCCATTACTTTTCACGAAAGGCGGTCCCTGACTTGCAGGAACATGTCAAGCAACAGATCAAACGTTCCCTAAAGCAATCTGTTAGTGCATGTGTGCATTTTACAATGGACACGTGGACTAGCCAGCATGGGCAGGGCCATTACCTATCTCTGACCGCACATTGGGTCAACATTTTTGACCCTTGTCAGAATGTGGAAGGCAGTTTGTCGTCTGTTCTTCCAACATGAAGGAGGGTCGTTCAGAAGTCATTGGTGGCATCAGTATCATCACCGCCCTTATATAGAGGGGTGTGATGATGCTGCCGACAACCAATGAGATTACTGCCCATAGCTAACATGGTACCTGAGTTTCAGGCATCATGTTAGCTGTTCCCACAATGATTGGCCAGTAGGCAAGCATTGTGGGAACATAATGTCCGACCTCGATCCTGCCGGAAAAGATCGCGATCATTAAATTTACTTGATCGCCGATCGGAATCCGATCTTTTCCGAACCCGATCGCTCACAACCCTAATCCTTAGGATAGGTGGTCTGATATGTGGCGTTCCCACCATTCAGCTGTTCTCAGCAACTGATACATAGAGAATGGGGCAGGAAGCGGACAACACTCTCAAAAAAGGGGGAATGGTGAGGGCGTGTAGGGGGCGGCGCCATTGGACATGCCAAGTATATTATCAACTATGCCAGAAATCTGCAAGAAATTATGCGGGTAATCAACCCCAGATGGCATAGTGGTGTGTCTCATTTATAGTACACCCTGGCTGGCAATGGGGTTATGAAGACTGACATTGATAATGCCAGTCCTCATATATCTACCCCTATGGGAATCAGGTCACTGTGTGTATATAGCATCTTGTGCTCTGTATAGCCTATAATCCTGTGCGTGTAACATCTGGTGAATATAACATCTTCGGAATAAAGCCTATCATCTTGTGCATATAGCATCCTCTGCATATAGTCTATTGTCATGTGTATGTAGACTATCACTCTGTGTATATAGCATCTTTTTTATATAGCATATCATCCTATGTATATAGTGTATCATCCTGTGTATACAACCTATCAACCTTTGTATACAGCAGCCTATCGTCCTATATATACAGTCCATCACCCTGTATATAGCCCATCATCCTGTGACTATAAGGATAATCCATATGTTAGATCTTCTTACTGACCATATAAAGCGAAGGACACATCAGCTGCACATATTATATGGATGGGGCTGCCATAAAGGAGAGACTCTATCCGGTATACTCACGTCCTACAGATCAATATACCTCTGCAAGTCATAAATCTGCCACTTTTATATGTTGTAAAGCGGTGACGCTCACATACCTGTAAAGACACAGCACGCCATAGAAGTGTTTTTATGATTAATTTCTTGTAATATTCCAAATGTCTCCTGTTTGGGGGGGGGGGGGGGGAGAACACCCAATAAGTGATACAGAAGAGAGCGATGTCCACAACATGGAATTCTCTGTTCTCTTTACTTTATAGAACCTGAGGTGTCCTCTGTTGCGTGGCGTCATCTTTCCTGGCATATATGGGGTTAAAACATACTTGGGGGAAATTTACAGAAGTGAAGCATGAAGCCACAATGGTTTCTTTTTTTTCTTTATTATTATTAATTATTATTATTAATATTATTATTATTAATATTATTATTAACTTAGTATTATTATTATTATTATTATTATTATTTTATTTATATAGGGCACGTTCTCATCCTAAGACATTTCAATCACAAGTAGTGAATATAGTTCCCTTCTTTATATCCCAAAATGAATATAGACCTAGACAATACCCCTTTAATAAATACAACCCCCCATAAATAATGACCCCAGACCCATTAAACATAGTCCTTAGACCAGACTCCTGCATAAATACATACCCCACATCCTGTAAAAAGTATAGACCCCCTAAACAAATACAGACCTCTGGACCAAATGACTTAAACAAATACAGATAACAAATATAGGTTTGTGTACACACATTTGCATATTATCTGATCTGCTCCAGGCAATGCAGACAAAGTGACATGGGCAAACACCTTTAATCCAAATTGGCAGTTTCTCAATTTTAAAGATGCCGGGAATAAAATCTAATTTGTCGCAAACAACAATAGCTAGGAAGGAAGCCAGAAGTCACAGAGTTCTCCTCAAGCAGAGCTGAGGGGGATCATTGACTCCAACACCACATGCATTATATGGCATCACAGTGAGCTGCTGAGATGACGGCACAATTACAGGCACGGTGTAAAGAACAACTTCAGTGCCAGGCCAACTTGAGAGCTGCCGAAACGCTGGAGCAGGCGGATCAACAACGCCCAAAACATGATCATTATATGGCATCCCAGCGAGTTGCTGACACGCCGCAACAATCACGGGCACAGCGGGAGGAACAAGTTCAGCGACAGGCCAGCTTGACAGCTATCGAAAAGCTGGAGCTGGTGGATCATCAACACCAACAAAATGCTCATTATATGGCGTCCCAGTGAGCTGCTGAGATGCTGGAACAATCACAGGCACGGTGTGAAGAACAAGTTCAGCAGCAGGACAGCTTAAGAGCTGCCAAAACACCGGAACAGGCAAACCATCAACGGCAATTTTCTGAATATGCTCATTATATGGCGTACCAGAGAGCTGCTGAGATGCCGGAACAATCACGGGCACGGTGCGAGGAACAACTTCAGTGCCAGGCCAACATAAGAGCTGCCGAAAAGCAGGCGGATCATCAACGCCAACAACACGCTCATTATATGGCATCCCAGCAAGCTTCTGAGATGCCGGAACAATCACAAGCACAGTGCAAGAAACAACTTCAGCGGTGGGACAGCTTGAGAGCTGCCCAAACGCCGGAGCAGGCAAACCATCGATGGCAGCAATTTGCTAAATTTAGGCGGATCATACACGCCAACAACCCGCAGACGATTATTATTATTATTAATAATAATAATAATAATAATAATAATAATAATAAAATAATAATAACAATAATGATAATAAAATAATAATAATAATAATAATAATAACACTATAACAAGTATAATATAAAAATAATAACAACATAAAAAATATAATATAAAAAATGATAAAAAGTATAAAAATGTAATATCAAAAATTACAACAACATAATAATAATAGTAATAATAAAAATACTTAGAATATAAAAATAATAATATGATAATAATAATAAACATAAAGTATACTATAAAATAACAATAACTTAATAATAATCAAAACAACAATAATAATAATGTATGGGCATTAAATAAAAATGTAATAATTGTTCCTAACATATTTATATGTATATATATATTTTATTTTATTTTTTTTTTCTATGATATTTCCTGATATAAATCTGTTACATTCGGCCTCTCTATTCGTTTTGCCTTACAGTTTTTAGCTATCACAATATAATGAATAGTAAAACAAAAGACAAATAATCCAAACCATCAAACATAATCTCCGAAGATAATAAAAAACACAATATATAAACAAATGACCCATTATAAAGTAAAATTACCCCTGAAATTTAATTTGGGGGGGAGAGACATAGATGGCGGAAATGAAATATTCAGTAAATCATTGTCCGGCTCTCTCATCGGGTATTGAGGTCTCATTGATTGAAGGAGTCTGCAGGCTACGAGAGAGCGCACATAGGGGGCAGCGGGAGGTCTCTGGTTGATTGGTTGCTAGGCGACAATCCCCTTCGCTGGCGGGGTCGGGTCTAATGTCCATCGGTTCGGGGGTCTCATTTATCGGCCACTTTCACACAACAAACTCCGCACTAAACGCGACATTTCAGGTTTTATGCTGTGGCGATTGTCCTTGTACCCGAATCAGCAGTAGCCGCCATGATCCTGTGTATTGTCTATGGGGTGTTTACCCAGCGAGGCCTAACTCGATCACCCTGGACCAGGCCTATCCAGGTCACGCCCCAGGGGACGCCGGCCAAATTCAGACTTTCACTAATTAATATGCAATAAGCCAATTACTTTGTGGAGCTCATCCCCCAGAACACCGTGTGCGGGGCCTTGTTAGCTGAGATAATTGGAAGGTCGTCCAAAGAGACAGCGATGTAATAATATAAGAGTGGGATGAAGGCAGCGACATATCATATATTACTGTATGGGGAGGAGGGATGTATATAATATATATAATATAGAAGTAAGATGGTTACTAGATACATATAGTAGGGCGCAAAGGCATAGGATCCATCATGGCTGCCCACCAACATCTGCACAATCTATTCATAGTGTATGTTCCCAATAGCAGGTGATATCTCAGGACGTGACCCAATACAGATGTAGCAGATGATTTATGATTGGGCATGTAAACATTATCCATTCCTACTAAATAGGCCACAGACAAGTGACCATGTAAAATACAGTATACACCCAGTACAGGGATAATACACACAGTGATGTCACAGTACAGGGATAATACACACAGTGATGTCACAGTACAGAGATAATACACACAGTGATGTCACAGTACGGGGATAATACACACAGTGATGTCACAGTACGGGGATAATACACACAGTGATGTCACAGTACGGGGATAATACACACAGTGATGTCACAGTACGGGGATAATACACACAGTGATGTCACAGTACGGGGATAATACACACAGTGATGTCACAGTACGGGGATAATACACACAGTGATGTCACAGTACGGGGATAAAACACACAGTGATGTCACAGTACAGAGATAATACACACAGAGATGTCACAGTACAGGGATAATACACACAGCGATGTCACGGTACAGAGATAATACACACAGTGATGTCACAGTACAGGGATAATACACACAGTGATGTCACGGTACAGAGATAATACACACAGTGATGTCACGGTACAGAGATAATACACACAGTGATGTCACGGTACAGAGATAATACACACAGTGATGTCACGGTACAGAGATAATACACACAGTGATGTCACGGTACAGGGATAATACACACAGTGATGTCACAGTACAGGGATAATACACACAGTGATGTCACGGTACAGGGATAATACACACAGTGATGTCACAGTACATGGTAATACACACAGTGATGTCACAGTACAGGGATAATACACACAGTGATGTCACAGTACATGGTAATACACACAGTGATGTCACAGTACAGGATAATACACACAGTGATGTCACAGTACATGGTAATACACACAGCGATGTCACAGTACAGGGATAATACACACAGCGATGTCACGGTACAGGGATAATACACACAGTGATGTCACAGTACAGGGATAATACACACAGTGATGTCACAGTACAGGGATAATACACACAGTGATGTCACAGTACAGAGATAATACACACAGTGATGTCACAGTACAGGGATAATACACACAGTGATGTCACAGTACAGGATAATACACACAGTGATGTCACAGTACATGGTAATACACACAGTGATGTCACAGTACAGGAGATAATACACACAGTGATGTCACAGTACAGGGATAATACACACAGTGATGTCACAGTACAGGGATAATACACACAGTGATGTCACAGTACAGGGATAATACACACAGTGATGTCACAGTACAGAGATAATACACACAGTGATGTCACAGTACAGGGATAATACACACAGTGATGTCACAGTACAGGATAATACACACAGTGATGTCACAGTACATGGTAATACACACAGTGATGTCACAGTACAGGAGATAATACACACAGTGATGTCACAGTACAGGGATAATACACACAGCGATGTCACGGTACAGGGATAATACACACAGTGATGTCACAGTACAGGATAATACACACAGTGATGTCACAGTACAGGGATAATACACACAGTGATGTCATAGTACAGGGATAATACACACAGTGATGTCACAGTACAGGATAATACACACAGTGATGTCACAGTACAGGGATAATACACACAGTGATGTCACAGTACAGGGATAATACACACAGTGATGTCACAGTACAGGGATAATACACACAGTGATGTCACAGTACAGGGATAATACACACAGTGATGTCACAGTACAGGATAATACACACAGTGATGTCACAGTACAGAGATAATACACACAGTGATGTCACAGTACAGGGATAATACACACAGTGATGTCATAGTACAGGGATAATACACACAGTGATGTCACAGTACAGGGATAATACACACAGTGATGTCACAGTACAGGGATAATACACACAGTGATGTCACAGTACAGGGATAATACACACAGTGATGTCACAGTACAGGGATAATACACACAGTAACTTTGCACTACTGTGTCTCAATGGTGCCCTAGGCATCTGTCTACTTCTCATCCCAGAAATGCAGCAAAAAAATGCAGCTTAAAAAAACGCGAAGAAAACGCTACATTTTCTGTCATGGAAAAAATGCGCATGTACATGCATTTTTCATTGCGTTTTTCAGTTTTGTGCTGTGGAAATTCATATGAGTTTTCTGTTGAGTTTTTCATCGTGTTTTTGCTCAAGTTTCTCATGTGCAATAAAGGTAATTGAATGGCTATGTTGAAAATCCTAAGGAATTATGGCCCTCTGCTATTCATGCGAATCCCATGCCCACTTTGCGGAAAAGAATCGCAGCATGTCAATTATATCTACGAAAACGTCGGCGACTTTCCCGTAGATAAAATTGTAACAGAAAGTTAGCGGAGGAAAACTCGGTGAACTTTCTGTTCAAAGCACTGCAGGAAGAACCGCAATGCGTTCATGCCGCGGTTGTTCCCGCAGCGCTTTAGCGCGTCGGTTCTGGCCCGTGAGGCCTTAACCTCAGCCAAGCAAAACAGTGAGTTTTTGTCTGCAGATTTTGATGCTTTTCCGCGATGTTTCTGCAGAGTTTCCGCAACACATTTATCATGCTGCGTTTTTGGACACTTTCCATAGAAATATATGGAGGGAAAAACTCAGCATTTCCGCAACTATAATTGACATGCTGTGTTTTTCAAAAACTCGAACTCAGCTTTTCCGAGTGTTTTTTTTCCCGCAGTGTGGGGCTAGGATTAGACAAAAATTGCACTCACTATGCTGGTACTGTAAAATGCAGTGTTTTTTTCTGCTGCGTTTCTGCAATGCCCAAAAATGCTGTGTGTCCGCCAGTGGGGCCTTAGGGCTAGTTCACATGGGGGCAAGGAGGCGGATTTTGATAGCGGATTTCACCTCAACATCCGCCTCTATACAATGGTGGTCTACGGAGACCGCTAGCATGTTGCCGATAGCGGAAAAAAGAAGTGAGCTGCCCTTTCTTCAGGCGGATTCCGAGGCAGCAACCTCTGGTGTTGGCTCATTCATTTAAGCCGACTCCGGAAAGGAAAGCCGCGACGGTCGTGGCAGGCGGGTTTTGACCCAAGAGTGATGCGGGGTGCCAAAATCCGCCCCATCATCCCCCGTGTGAATGAGCCCTTAGGGTAAGCCACGTCATTCTCGGGTCAAAACCCGCCTGCCACGACAGTCGCAGCTTTCTCCTCCGGCTGAATGAGCCAACTCTGGAGGTTGCTGCCACGAGGTGGACGTCATGCCGCAACATGCCGCTCACGGGAAAAAGTAGCCTGGCGGTCTCCATAGACCACCATTGTGAGGGGGAGGATTATGACGTGGATTACGCACCATAATCCGCCCCCTCTGTGCCCGTGAGAACGAGCCTTACATGGGATTTTACCTTATTTCTTCCGATGGTGTTCCCGCTATTTCAGCAGTTGCATGCTTTACTGTATCTAACCCTCAGTAGTGCAGACTGATCAGAGCGTAACCTGGGTGTGTGATCGGTAAAATACGGGTGCTGTGAATGTTCTAGTAACTAGCGGGGTGCTTTTACTTCCTGGGTGGCTACATAGAAACTTGTGTATCCAGCATAACACGGCGCGGCGTCTTCAGAATGTAAATGGACGTAATGTTTCAAAGAGCGATTAACATGGGAGTTATTGATCAACAAATTAAAGATTTCTGTAAAATAAAATACAAGCAATCTCTTAGATGTTATAGAGGATACACATGTTCTGCGGTTTGGGGAATAGGATCAGTAAAGGAACCCAATAGTCAATACACAGGCCAGGGCTTGCTGAGATTTGCACACCGCACCACACTGGGGTCCTAAAGACTCTTTAGATGCCTCAGATTAACCACTTCATGTCCTGGCCAATGTGTCTGTTTTTCACATTTTTCAGTACTACTAAATATTTTATGAATTGTTTTCCATCTCTATCATAGATATTTGTATGTAGGTGACACTGAATGTTTGTATCAGCGGGGACAGGCCTAGAACCTGTGAAGTTTGTGACGTTGCCATGCTTTGTAAACATTTTTTTACTGATTTATTTTTTACACATTGTGTTCACATATTTTGGTTGCTCTTAAGCTGTCCTGCTGCTGAACTGGTTCCTCACGCAGTGTCTGTGATTATTCTGGCATCTCAGCCGCTCGTTGGTCATGGTCATGATTAGGAATTGAGGGACCGTGCAGGATTAGTTTTGCAAATATTCTCAAGGTTTGTTCTGGACCAAACTTGATTGTTCTAAATCCGAAGTGCTCTTATCCTACTAATATTATGAATGTGAACGTTTGTGTGTTTGGATGTTTGTTACTCTTTCATGCAAAAACAGCTGAATGGATTTGGATGAAATTTAGATACTTTGTAACCTCGATTAAAACATATTCTACTTTTTTAAATGACATGGCTTCACGAGTGTTATGAATTTATGTTCACATACTATATTACACTGCTCTTGGCAGCAGGACTTTCTCAGTTAATTGGAGTTTGCTGATAAAACCTGGTTAGTAATCTCTCTATGTAAACACACAGATAACACTGAGTCCATTGTGTACAAGCATTTGCATATTATCTGATCTGCTCTAGGCAGTGCTGACACACTGGATGGGAAAACACCTTTAATCCAAATTGGCAGTTTGCTACTTTTAAACATGCCGGGAAAAAGAAAATCTAATTTGTCGCAAAATTCTAAAACAACAAGAGCTAGGAAGGAAGCCAGAAGTCATAGAGTTCTCCTCAAGCAGAGCTGAGGGGGATCATCGGCGTCAAAAACACACTCATTATATGGCATCCCAATGAGCTGCTGAGATGCCGGAACAATCACAGGCACAGCACGAGGAATGAGTTCAGCGGCAGGCCAGCTTGACAGCTGCTGAAAAGCCGGAGCAGGCGGATCATCAACGCCAACAACACGCTCATTATATGGCGCCCCAAAGAGCTGCTGAGATGCCAGAACAATCACAGGCACGGCGTGAGGAACAATTTCAGCTGCAGGACAGCTTAAGAGCTACCAAAACGCTGGAACAGGCAAACCATTGATGGCAGCAATTCCCTGAATACAGGTGGATCAACAATGCCAACAATATGCAGATGAAGTCGCGGGCAAAGTTATACTAATAAGTGTCTAAGGGTATGTTCACATGTGGGAATTTGCAGCAGATTTTTGTGGATTCTGACCCTGAATTCATTGCAGATTCTGCCTGGAATCTGTTTAAGAGATCACAGCAGTGTGCTGAAAAAATAAGCATCCTGCTCGATCTTCCTGTGGAGTCAGATGAGACTCATTCATCTCGGCCCAATTGGGTATCCGGATGGTGTCCTACATTCTTCTTCATTTTCTGCCATGTGCCCTCATAAGTGGTAGGCAGGGGAGGTGAAACCATTTTCCGGTCTCTTCTGTCCTCCTGGGTGGGTCATGGGCCTTGGAGGCCTTTAATTGGGCCCAGTAGTCACACGGGACTTGTCGACATTAACGTACGCATCCTATCAGCGTGCCTCATGGCCTCAGGAGTCACATGGGCCTTGTGATGTTGGAAGAGACTGGTCAATGACCAAAGAAGACTGCGAGGGAGCCCAGGTTAGGTGCCGGAAGGTGAGTGTCAGTATTTATTATATCTCTGCACCTCCCCGGGGCCTCCCATTAGAGTATATATACTAGAGTATAATGATGAATCATGGGTGGCGAGCCCCAAAAGTTTCAGGTTCGAGCATAAAATTTTGTAAAGCTTGTAATCAATGCGGCTGGTTACAAACCGATTCTCTCATCTTTAGTCCCAGTAGAAGCTTTTTGCTTATTTCCTCTGTATCTTGGACAGATATAATACTGCTACAGGAATCCAGACCCCGGCCATGATATGTCTCCTCTAGGACCCAGCAGCTCCTGCACCTTCTGCTACATGGCGGTCACATGACAGCTGGTGGGGAGGACGATGCATCATGGCAGCCCCCATAGCCGTACACACAGCGCTCATTGAGAAAGGCAGGAACAGAATTAGAAATCCCTGCCATCTCTATGGGGACTCCGGCTGTCGGTGACAGTCACCTCCCTACTCCGGCAGCTGCAATCTCTACAATAGACCACCACTATGTCTTTGTAGAGTTACAGCAAGGGCAGTATATAGTATAGTCAATGGCCAGTCAGTATAGGGTATGTAACACATATGTATGCATTGTGCAAAAGTTTTAGGCAGGGATGGTGATGGGGAGAATGCTGCACAGTAAGAATGCATATTGTTACTTCCAGGACTCCCCCTCCAAAGAACCCAGACCCCTACCACTTGGTTTCCCGCTACCAAATATATAAAATATTGCTTCAATGGAGTAATGAAGAGCAAATATTCCCCCCCCATATAAGATAATGGAGGCTGAAATAGGGATCTGTAAATACAGCGTGGAGAGGTGTGAGAAGAAAAATGACACTACAATTCACTTATTATAAGGAAACATCCTCCCGTTCTGTGTATACAGTTCCCATGCACAGCTATGTATCTCCATGTTATCAGCTATCTGTCTCATGCTTCTCACTACTATACTGTGGGTAGGATATAAAGTATCCAGCTGCAAGATCGGACCACACACATGTTACCATGAAGACACATAGGTCTGTATAGGAGCTGTATACACAAACTGTAGGGGATTTTGAATCTTGAATTTGCTTATTTTTTAATTATTTTATGAGTATCGGAACAATAAAACAAATGGTTAAATAAGCGGAAATGGATATTATGTTATTGTAGCTCAATTTTATTCCAAATTATGATGTTCTTTTACACGGAGAGATTATTGATGTAGCGAGAACAAGCGCCATACGATGCCGGACCCCACAGTGTTTGCTACGGTATATAAAGGGTTGGGTTTCCCATCGGTCACAGTAGAGGTGTCCATAGATAAGGCAACCACAGACTGATCCTACATCAATCCCAGAGCCGGAGCTGGGCATGATAGGGGGGCCGGGAATGGGTGCCCATGTGTATCATATACACGGTCCAGTCACATTATTGTGACCACCGCTCAATATCCAGAATAACCCCCTTTGGCAGAGCGGACGCTGTGAGACGTGCAGGAAGAGAGGGGATGTTGTGATGATGTCACTGGGATGTAGAGCCATTCCGACTCCAGTGCCGTGGCCAGATGCGCTAGGTTACACGGTTGAGCATCCATGGTGCAAACCCGATCAAGGTGGTCCCACAGATTCTCGATTGGGTTCAAGTCCGGGGAACTTTCTGGCCAAGGGAGTACGGTAAACTCACCCTGGTGCTCCTCGAACCACGCACGTACACTGCGAGCTTTATGACACGTCGCATTGTACTGCTGGTAGATGCCTTCATCCTGAGGAAAAGCAAATCGCATGTAGGGGTGAACATGGTCCGCAAGGATAGATGCATACTTGTGCTGATCCATCGTGCCTTCCACAATGATGAGTGCACCCAGATGGATGATGACACGTGGCCTCTGCGATTGGTTATTTAACGGTGACGTCAAAAGTAGGCAGTGGTCACATTAATAGGACTGGACTGAGTATATGGGAATAAACTGGATAAGAGTGCGTATAGGGGACGTCCCGCTATGACTACTGGGGATAAAGCAAGGAACTCTGCTATAAGTAGTGGATGAACAATGCTGAGGCTAGTGGATATATATATATATATATATATATATATATATATATATATGTACAGTATCATGGGAGTGACTTTACATGGCAGGTGTTCTGGCACTGTATTGGGTTTTCCAGCCTGGTTTTTAGGAAACAGGTGTAATGACAGATTTCCTCCTATGATATCCCTGGCAATAATAATAATGATAATAATAATTCTATGATGTCTTTTCTTTGCTCTAGAAATAATGATCAGTCTGGTTATACATAGAAATCTGGGGTGTCCTCCTATGGCATCCCTGGCAATAATAACAACACGATGATAATAATAATAATAATAATAATAAAATAAATTATTATTTTATAGTATTTTCCTTTGCTATGGCTATCATAGTGGATCCTGGGGGTGAGGGCAGATCCTCCTATGACATCCCTGGCAGTAACAATAATATTAATGATAATATTAATATTAATACTATTATGTTTCATGTCAGTATGATAGTTCCTGCAGGATCCTGGGGGCAGATCCTCCTATGGCATCCCTGGCAGTAACAATAATATTAATGATGATATTAATAATAATAATGCTATTATGTTTCACGTCAGTGTGATAGTTCCTGCAGGATCCTGGGGGCAGATCCTCCTATGGCATCCCTGGCAGTAACAATAATATTAATGATAATATTAATATTAATGCTATTATGTTTCATGTCAGTATGATAGTTCCTGCAGGATCCTGGGGGCAGATCCTCCTATGGCATCCCTGGCAGAGGAGACCCTTGAGTGTGAGCTGCAGTACGCATGCCCCCTGCCTCCTCCTACCCTCCATATGGAGAGCCTGGCTGTGTGAGGGGATTCCTGGGCTGTCTGGGGGTCTCCTTGTGCTTTGTGTGGTGCATGCAGTGGTCTCCATTATTCTAGCAGCAGGCAGGCACATTAGTCCTGGGCAGGCAGGCTGGCAGCTGGCAGGGCAGGCACAATGAGGGGGGCTCCCAGCACAGACGCATCAGCTGCCATTTCCCCAGTGCAGCTCTGCCCTCCATCTTCTTCCTAAATCTCCCTGGCTCTGGGCTCTCCCTCTGGATTATCTCTTATTATTTCGTCTCCCATCGACCTAGTTCTTATGTGGCTGCTGCATTGAGCAGGGATGAGAATCTGCAAGATGGTGCGGGTGGCAAGTGTGCTGGGTCTGGTGATGCTGAGCGTTGCCCTCCTCATCCTCTCCCTCATCAGCTATGTGTCTCTGAAGAAGGACAACATCTTCACCACCCCCAAGTATGCCAGTGCCGGGGGCCCCAGGATGTACATGTTCCATGCAGGCTTCAGGTATGTAGCACATTGATACATTGTATCAGCTCATCAGGGGAGGGGGAGGGGTGATACATTGTATCTGAGGGATCAGCTCATCACACTATGGGGAGGGGGCCTGGCTGGCTGGCTGTCAGGGTCTTTATGGCACCTATAGATGGGTGCTGGCTTGTCACTGCTGACATTATACATCATAGTCCCTGCCTAATATATATTCTGTGGCCATCATCCTGGCGCAGGCGCAGTGTGGAGGGCTAAGCTCTCATTAGAAGAGGTCATCATATAATACACAGTGATGTTATAATTATCAGCTCCTCCCTGTCTAATACACAGAGGTGACATCATGGTGGAGTTAACCCTTCCCTGCCTGCAGACTGGGGTGCTGCTGTCCCAGGTGCTGATCAATAGAAGACATGATGGAGTCAGTGGATTGTTAGAAATGGACTCCAGTCTGTGGCTGAGGAACTACAACTACCAGCTGTCAGAGTATACTGGGAGTTGTGGTCATGCACTAAATAGGGAGGCACAGGATGGATGCCAGAGCTGTAGAGAAGAATCCTATAGCACAGATGAGGAGTGCTCCTTACTCCTCATATAAAGTTTGGTGT
The DNA here is from genome assembly GCF_031893055.1 of Leptodactylus fuscus. NCBI lineage: Eukaryota > Metazoa > Chordata > Amphibia > Anura > Leptodactylidae > Leptodactylus > Leptodactylus fuscus. The sequence continues at coordinate 24,109,471 of NC_134265.1, read as the reverse complement.
CAAGAATAGTAAGCCAACCATTTCCTTAGGGATCCAGTACAGCAAGAAAAACACCAGCAAAAATTTGGAATTGTCTGTAGATCCTTATCAGAAAGCTGAGTAATAATTAACATTAATAATTAATATAGTCACCCAACTTTCCCTAAGGTCCTGAGAGGCAAGCCTTCCTAGTGGTATAGGAGCTGGAGCGAAGTAGACTGTGTATGAATATGCTTGTAGGTGCTGTAATGGTGGGTTGGATAGCACCCAGCTTTCCTGAGACCAGATGTAACTTGCAAGCAATTTGTAACAACTTAACCAGAAAAGAGCAACATGTGTCAGGTATATTGGCGCATGTCACATCCCTTGTATATATATGTCCGGTCAGCTTCACTTATTGATATTTCTAATAACATAGCAAATATAATATATCTTATCATCCATGTTCTATACTATTTTACATTCCAAATGTTCAGAGTTACATCCTGTATTATACTCCCGAGCTACACTCACTATTCTGCTGGTACAGTCACTGTGTACATACATTACATTACTTATCCTGTACTGATCCTGAGTTACATCCTGAATTATACTCCAGAGCTGCGCTCACTATTCTGCTGGTGCACTCACTGTGTACATACATTACATTACACATCCTGTACTGATCCTGAGTTACATCCTGTATTATACTCCAGAGCTGCGCTCACTATTCTGCTGGTACAGTCACTGTGTACATACATTACATTACTTATCCTGTACTGATCCTGAGTTACATCCTGTATTATACTCCAGAGCTGCACTCACTATTCTGCTGGTACAGTCACAGTGTACATACATTACATTACTTATCCTGTACTGATCCTGAGTTACATCCTGTATTATACTCCAGAGCTGCACTCACTATTCTGCTGGTGCAGTCACTGTGTACATACATTACATTACTTATCCTGTACTGATCCTGAGTTACATCCTGTATTATACTCCAGAGCTGCGCTGACTATTCTGCTGGTACAGTCACTGTGGACATACATTACATTACTTATCCTGTACTGATCCTGAGTTACATCCTGTATTATACTCCAGAGCTGCGCTCACTATTCTGCTGGTGCAGTCACTGTGTACATACATTACATTACTTATCCTATACTGATCCTGAGTTACATCCTGTATTATATCCCAGAGCTGCGCTCACTATTCTACTGGTACAGTCACTGTGTACATACATTACATTATTTATCCTGCGCTGATCCTGAGTTACATCCTGTATTATACTCCAGAGCTGCGCTCACTATTCTGCTGGTACAGTCACTGTGTACATACATTACATTACTTATCCTGTACTGATCCTGAGTTACATCCTGTATTATACTCCAGAGCTGCGCTCACTATTCTGCTGGTGCAATCACTGTGTACATACATTAAATTACTTATCCTGTACTGATCCTGAGTTACATCCTGTATTATACTCCAGAGCTGCGCTCACTATTCTGCTGGTGCAATCACTGTGTACATACATTAAATTACTTATCCTGTACTGATCCTGAGTTACATCCTGTATTATACTCCAGAGCTGCACTCACTATTCTGCTGGTACAGTCACAGTGTACATACATTACATTACTTATCCTGTATTGATCCTGAGTTACATCCTGTATTATACTCCAGAGCTGCGCTCACTATTCTGCTGGTACAGTCACTGTGGACATACATTACATTACTTATCCTGTACTGATCCTGAGTTACATCCTGTATTATACTCCAGAGCTGCGCTCACTATTCTGCTGGTGCAATCACTGTGTACATACATTAAATTACTTATCCTGTACTGATCCTGAGTTACATCCTGTATTATACTCCAGAGCTGCGCTCACTATTCTGCTGGTGCAATCACTGTGTACATACATTAAATTACTTATCCTGTACTGATCCTGAGTTACATCCTGTATTATACTCCAGAGCTGCACTCACTATTCTGCTGGTACAGTCACAGTGTACATACATTACATTACTTATCCTGTATTGATCCTGAGTTACATCCTGTATTATACTCCAGAGCTGCGCTCACTATTCTGCTGGTACAGTCACTGTGGACATACATTACATTACTTATCCTGTACTGATCCTGAGTTACATCCTGTATTATACTCCAGAGCTGCGCTCACTATTCTGCTGGTGCAGTCACTGTGTACATACATTACATTACTTATCCTGTACTGATCCTGAGTTACATCCTGTATTATATCCCAGAGCTGCGCTCACTATTCTACTGGTACAGTCACTGTGTACATACATTACATTACTTATCCTGCGCTGATCCTGAGTTACATCCTGTATTATACTCCAGAGCTGCGCTCACTATTCTACTGGTGCAGTCACTGTGTACATACATTACATTACTTATCCTGTACTGATCCTGAGTTACATCCTGTATTATACTCCAGAGCTGCGCTCACTATTCTGCTGGTGCAGTCACTGTGTACATACATTACATTACTTATCCTGTATTATACTCCAGAGCTGCGCTCACTATTCTGCTGGCACAGTCACTGTGTACATACATTACATTACTTATCCTGTACTGATCCTGAGTTACATCCTGTATTATACTCCAGAGCTGTGCTCACTATTCTACTGGTACAGTCACTGTGTACATACATTACATTACTTATCCTGCACTGATCCTGAGTTACATCCTGTATTATACTCCAGAGCTGCGCTCACTATTCTGCTGGTACAGTCACTGTGTACATACATTACATTACTTATCCTGTACTGATCCTGAGTTACATCCTGTATTATACTCCAGAGCTGCACTCACTATTCTGCTGGTACAGTCACTCTGTACATACATTACATTACACATCCTGTACTGATCCTGAGTTACATCCTGTATTATACTCCAGAGCTGCACTCACTATTCTGCTGGTACAGTCACTCTGTACATACATTACATTACACATCCTGTACTGATCCTGAGTTACATCCTGTATTATACTCCAGAGCTGTGCTCACTATTCTACTGGTACAGTCACTGTGTACATACATTACATTACTTATCCTGCACTGATCCTGAGTTACATCCTGTATTATACTCCAGAGCTGCGCTCACTATTCTGCTGGTACAGTCACTGTGTACATACATTACATTACTTATCCTGTACTGATCCTGAGTTACATCCTGTATTATACTCCAGAGCTGCACTCACTATTCTGCTGGTACAGTCACTCTGTACATACATTACATTACACATCCTGTACTGATCCTGAGTTACATCCTGTATTATACTCCAGAGCTGCACTCACTATTCTGCTGGTACAGTCACTCTGTACATACATTACATTACACATCCTGTACTGATCCTGAGTTACATCCTGTATTATACTCCAGAGCTGCGCTCACTATTCTGCTAGTGCAGTCACTGTGTACATACATTACATTACTTATCCTGTACTGATCCTGAGTTACATCCTGTATTATACTCTAGAGCTGCACTCACTATTCTGCTGGTACAGTCACTGTGTACATACATTACATTACACATCCTGTACTGATCCTGAGTTACATCCTGTATTATACTCCAGAGCTGCGCTCACTATTCTGCTGGTACAGTCACTGTGTACATACATTACATTACTTATCCTGTACTGATCCTGAGTTACATCCTGTATTATACTCCAGAGCTGCACTCACTATTCTGCTGGTGCAGTCACTGTGTACATACATTACATTACTTATCCTGTACTGATCCTGAGTTCCTCTTACTCTGTATGGATTCTGCTGGTATGACTTGCATTATAATTTGCCCTCTTTAGTATGTTTAATGTCTGTGCTGTATAACAGGGCAGTAGATATCTCATGTCTGTCTAGCATAGAATTATTGAAGGCCTGAGCTACATTAAAGGGGTTTTCTGGGACATATATTGATGACTTATCATTAGGATTGGCCATCAATATGTGATCAATGGGTGACACCCACGGATCAGCTGGTTGAGGCACTGAATACTGAGCACAGCGCTATACATATTGTAATGGCTGTGCTTGGTATTGCAGCTCAGCACTATTCACTTGAATGGGACTGAGCTGCTGCTGTACCATGGGACTGATGATGTGATTTCATTAGAACTGGAATGAGGCCTTCACGCTCATGAGCAACACAGCCTCTATATCCAGCTGAATAGCCGGGTCCCCAGTTGTCATACCACTACCGATGACATATTGATGACCTATCTTAAGGACAGGACATCAATATGTAAGACATGGAGAATCCCTTTAATGACTCTCGACATTATCAGGTCTAATAGCACTTAAAGGGATGATTATAATATTCTGGTATGTGATCACTTCAGGATTGGTAGGGGCCCCTAGGACCTCCGCTGATCCTGAGCATGACGGGGCCGCAGCACTGGTCACCTTCACTCTTTTGCAACTTTCATATCCGGTCTAGACAATGCTCTGTGAGCTTAACACAGGCCATGCACATTAGAACAAGAGAAGAGGGCAGAGACAAGGATCGGGAAGTTGGATTTCAGCATGACCGGGGCTTTATGTTTTGGGGCTTTCTCCACACTCCTTGGTCAGACTACTTGCATGCCTGGCAAATCCAAGTGTGTATGTTGGGGGGACATGTCGGGAGAGATAGCTGCTGAATACAGCGTCAGCCTGTAGCGATATAAAGTGTAAGGCCTGCGCATCAGTAACATCTATCTGTCCAGTGTATCATTGAAACCAAGACAGACACTACAACAGTGACTATAAAGCTGACACTATTGTCAGGCTGAGGAGACACGATAAGACTGGCGCCATTGTCATGAACGTCAGGCTGGGACCATGACTAGAGACGGGTGAACTGCACAAGATCTGTTTTGCGAATATTCAGGTTCATCCATTTGGTTCTGGTCCGAACAAGACGCCCTATAGGTGTGAAAACATATTAAAAACTTATTCACCTTCACTAACCCCCCCTCGACTACTTCGAGATGTCCTTTGATCCCTTGGGGTCCCCTTCTAAACTTTTCCGGCCTCATGGGTGACATCACAGGCCTCAGGGGACAGATGAGGCCTGTGATGGGGCACAGTAATCCCATGGTACCCTAACAAAAGCATGGTGACGTGCTCAGTGTGCTCGATGAGGTGCAGGGGTGTAAATAAAGTCTGGTGGGCCCCGGTGCAATCTTTTGTCCCTACCTCATGCCTATAGCGAATTCTTGGTATTGATGGTTACAGGTGCTAAGGAGTTTAATCCGCCTTAGTGTGATTCGGGTAATCTGTGGGTCTCCTTGGTTTATGGGCCACATGGAAGCTGCAATCTCAGTACTGATGTCAGTGCTTATGGGCCCCCCTAAGGCTCCTGGGCCCAGGTGCGACTGCACCCTCTGCACCCCCTCAAGTTACACCCCTGCTGAGGCCCAATAACAGGCTTATGGCCTGATGGCTTATGCTTAGGATGGGCCATCAGTATTACATCTGAGTACGGTCTGACACCCGGGACCCCTGCAGATCGCTGATACCAAGACAAAGCATCAATATTAGATCTGGGTGAAGACCCAACACCCGGGACCCCATCTATTTGAGAAGTTGTGTCTCCCAGTATTGTTTATGCACTTCTCACTCATTTATAATGGCAGGTTTCGCTGCCCCATTGAAGTTTATGGGACGATGCTACTCACTCGCTGCTACACTGTAAACAATGCTCAAAGCCGTATCAGACCTAAAAGGAATGGTTTATCATAATGATAGGCCTTCAATATTAAACAGTGGATATAATCACTTTATGGGTGCACTCACATGGAGTAACGTGCCGCATGACCTGGCACGTATACGCCGTGTGAGATTTTGAGCGCCGTATACGCTCCCATTGATTTCAATGGGAGCCTGGATCGTATATGCCGCGTGATTTTGCAGCCGCAAAATCACAGCCGCAAAATAACGCGGCGTATACGAGACTAACTCCCATTGAAATCAATGGGAGTGTATACGGCGCTCAAAATCTCACACGGCGTATACGTGCCAGGTCACGCGGCACTTTACACCATGTGAATGCACCCTTATAAATCAAAGGGGACAGAAACAAACTAAATATTACAGAATAATAAACCAATCCTCAAATCTTATGGCTCGTTCACATGGGCACAGAGGGGGCGAATTATGGTGCGTAATCCACGTCATAGTCCGCCTCCTCACAATAGTGGTCTGTGGAGACCGCCAGGCTACTTTTTTCCATGAGCGGCATGTTGCCGCTCACGGAAAAAAGAAACAGGCCAGGCCGCCTTTTCTTCAGGCGGATTCCGCGGCTCGCTGAACCGCGGTGTCCGCCTGGCGGCAAAAATCTCCGGAGTCGGTCCATTCATTTGAGCCAACTCCGGAGGGGGAAGCCGCGACAGTCGTGGCAGGCGGGTTTTGGCACGAGAGTGATATGGCTCCCCGCGTCACTCTCGGTGCCAAAATCCGCCATTACGCCCCCTCGTGTGAACTAATGTTGCACACCTAATGAACTAACACTGGTGTGGTTGGGGGGGTTTATATTCTTTATTCACTTTATCTGTAATCATAAGGGACATGCATCAATATGGAGAGCAGGACCTCCCTTCTTCTTGCTATCTGAGGTGCACTACAATAAGTGTCCTTACATACTATCTAGTAGTTATACATTAGCATCAAGTTCTCAGTCATTCCTAACATCAGTGACTGTATCAACATATACTGAACAATACAATATGAGAATATAACAACAACATGGCTGCAGCAATTAATCACTGTACCTGTAATCATAAGGGACATGCATCAATATGGAGAGTAGGACCTCCCTTCTTCTTGCTATCTGAGGTGCACTACAATAAGTGTCCCACCAGAAACACACCTCTGAGATACATGGTCCCACTCTAGTGTCAGATTACAGGACCTGTAAACTGCTAGTCTGACACTAGGTAATATCCAAATTTTTGTGTGGTGGATCTTTCTCTATATATATCTCACATTCTTCCCCACTAAATTAATGTCGTCCTCGACATTCCGCATTTCCACAATTATGTGGGTTGTCTTAAGGTACTTTAGTAATTGAGAACAATCAATTGGTGGTGATATCTCCAATAGAGGTCAATGCCTCATTGTAACATATGTTCCCATAAAATGTCACAAGTTACTTCTAGGTCCGTTGCTAGCTAAGAGACCTAGAAGAGCCAATGTTAGCACTGGTTCTCAGTAGTATTGGACCACCATGCATAACAATGCTACTACAATATCTGAACCTCACAGTTTCTATCGCTAAACAACTAGAAACATTGCCAAATAAACAAACTAATTGTAAACGTAACAGTGCAATTGCTTTGAAGGTAAATAGTCTTTATATCCGCTCACAGTTCTCCAGAAAATATGCTGGTGGTAGGTACCATTCAGGTTGTTTCTCTTGGCCAATGGTTTTCACTACCTGTTTAGCATGAAAACTTCTTGGTACCCTACTTGGTTCTCCCATGGTATCATAAGTAAGTGTAACCGGCCTTCGCCTTTTGAACAGCTCACATTTCTTCGGTGTTAGCTTGATTCCATGCTGTTGGTAGCGCTGAAGCACAGTCCGTACATGTTCCACATGTTCAGTGAAAGACTTACTGTGAACCAGGTTGTCATCAAGATATGGTTGACAGATACTGTCTCTCAGTCCTTCCAAGCATTCTTCCATGCTTCTCTGAAATTCCGCTGGAGCTGAGCTGAGCCCAAAAGGAATACGGATCCATTCATATAATCCCCAAGGTGTTATAAAGGCTGTCAAAGGCCTACTGGATTCTTCCATAAATCCTTGGTGATAGGCTTTCCCTTGATCAAGCACAGAAAACCATGAACTTCCTGACAAACTATTCAGCATATCTTGGATTCTCGGTATAGGATGACGGTCAGGAACTGACTTCTGGTTTAGTTCTCTATAATCACAGCAGAGTCTCAGGCTACCATCTCGTTTTCTTACACATACTATAGGAGAAGAGTAGGATGATTTTGACTTTCTAATCCATCCTCTATTTATCAGGTCTTGTAGGTACTCCTTCACTTCGTTATGAAGCGGTTTCGGCACGGAAGTATATGTCTTCTTAACGGGGGTGGTGTCTTTTAGATTAATCTTTAATTGGAGTGATGGAATATATCCAACATCAGACTCATCTCTGGAGAAGGCATGACATTCTTCTCTTAACATCTGCCTTACTATGCACTGTTCGTCTGCATCAAGATGATCCATAGGAACCGGAGGATCCCATTCCTCTTTAACTGAACACACTTCACCCTCTGCTTTGTCAACATTTTCCACTGTTTGTATGTTTGCAGTCAAAGAAGAAACTTGAACAGGTTTTATGCAAGCTGGGTATACCGCTTTGACTGTTTCCAAGTGACCCAACACGGTTTTTGGATCCAGTACAATATCATGTTTAGTGGAGTTCATTACTGGAATGGTTACCCGAGCATAGTTGTCATAAGGTACAATCACAACTGTCTCATCTGTATATATTCCCTCTGGTAACTGTGCAGTGCTACTTGGCACAAAGAGCTTTTCCTGGTTCTTCTTATGAGGTCCCACATGGACACCACACTTGACACCCATTATAGTACCTGCAGGAATAATGGTACGACGTACTCCAGTTCTTACCTCCTTCACAAATGTTTCTGCTTGGCTCACTTGGACGGCTTTTACCACCATCTCTGCTCTTCTTGTCGGCAGTGAAAATGATGCAGCCAGTGTACTCACCAAAGATGATGAAGGGATTTTTCTCAGGATGACTTCCTCAATCACATTATATCCAATGATTGGCTCTTCAGCTACATTATTGTCACTAGATACTAGAAAAGGCACCAGAAGTTCTATGTTGTCATTACCAGAGGACAGCTGAAAGGTTACTTCTATCCAACCAATGAAAGGAATTTCGGTCTTGTTTACCGCTCTCCCGCAAAATGGTTCAGAGCCTAGTAATTCTTCCACTGCCCTTACTTCTGTTTGAGGAAGGTACTGCTGCCGCCAACTTTCATTGATGATACTTGCTTGAGCTCCAGTGTCCCATAATGCCTGAAGAGGAACCCCATTTAGTTTACATAGGACCATACACCTTTTTCCTATTAAATTGATGAGTTTTCTTTGGCCTCTCGACACACTTTCACTCATCTGTAAGTTAGTTGTCGTGCACTTCCTAGAAGTGACTTGCTGTATATTGTTCTGTTGAAGCTCCAGTTGTTGGATACGATCACATACATTTTGGAAATAAGTATGTAGCAGATTTTCTTTGGCTTCCATACCTGAAGATGGTACTTTCTTTGGTTGGGACTGGGGCTTGGCACAGGTTACTGATTGTCCCTCATCAGCAACCTCCTGTCTTTTAACTGTGCAGATCTGGGTGCACAACATCCCCTAGCATAATGTCCTTCTTTACCACATTTGTAGCAGTGGCGACATGTATGACCTTGATTTGATGTCTTGCAGGCCTCACAAATTGGATTCTGCTTATTTCTGGAAGTTACTTGGGATGAAACCAATCTTGGTTCTTGAGAAGTCTTAAGTAACTTTTTCAATTCTGACATCTCATTCCTCAGTTCTTTCACAGCCTCCTCCCAGTTTGTCACTTCTGTATCTCCTGAAGGTGGAACTTTCTTTGATTTTAGCGTAGGTGGGGCGGTTTGAGTTGTAGATGACTCTACTTTTGTAAGTAATCCTTGTTGTGTGGTACCAGCCTGCATTTCGCCAAGTTTGCTGATTTTGCTGGAAGAGTACTTCTTTAATTTCTGTTCCCTCTCTTGTTCCCAACTGGCAGCTTCATTCATTTTCTTTATTAATACGTCATCAGTGACAGTGGGATCATCCAAATAAGGTTTCATTTGGAATGTAATGTGTCCACTGAGCAGTCCTGTTCCTACTGATCTCAGGAATTTCCTTTGAATCAAATCTGTTTCAAATTTTTCCTCTGCTCCCACTTCTCTAGAGGCAAAGAGAAGTCTGTCCTTTAGTTCTATAGCCCTGAAGAGGAAATTTTGAGGAGATTCTTTGCTGTCTTGCGAGATATTTACCAACCGGTGGTATAAGTCCGAGTTGCTCTCCTCCTTGTAGTGTCCTTTTAGGATAGTCTTCAGCTGTGGCAGTGTTAGATCACTTTTCATCTCTAACATATTTCTTATACTCATGCCGGGGCTTATTGCTTTAACTACTGCCTCAATCACTTCTAATTCACTGTAGCCCTTTTGCAGTCCCATGTCTATCTGGTGCATGAGATTTGTGTAAGACAGTTTGTCTTTTTGACCTCTTTCACCAATTTGACCACTAATTTTAAAGTCTTTCCGTATTGTCATTTCTGGCCACATGTTCTGTGGAGAAGTCCTGCAGTAAGTCTCTCTCTCTGACACCTCTTGCTTTGCTTGACTTGATGTCTCAGAAACAAGGGCTTTTTCTAACAGTTTGCTAGATTCCTGGAATGCTTTCTGCAAAGCAAGGTACTGTGCCTTTAAATCTTCCAATTGAGTCTGGGTCTTAGTCTCTTTTGCCTGTGCCCCGACCTCTGCCTCTGAATGCAGATCTGTAATGAACTGTTTGCACTTTTGGAGGAACAGACAGGTAACATCTTCATCCTCTGTTTCTCCCACTTCATCAAGCAGTTTATTGATAGCATTCAGCAGGTGCCTGCGGGTTCTGGCTTTGGAGATTTGCTCCCCTGGCACTTTAAGATATTTGCTAACAGCACCCAGTTCATCAAATGTTAGATGCATCAAGGACTCACTAATCTCATTAATACAGCTCTCCACATCCATTGTGAGTCTGCTGGGCAGGATCTCACTGAGGGGACACTCACAGGATATCACTGAGATGGCTGCACTGTACAATTGGTTCTTTTCTATCTCTTATTGAGTGAATTCTGCTCTGTATCTTCTATGAATTGTCACTACATCCCATCCTCGTCGCCATTTTTGTTGCACACCTAATGAACTAACACTGGTGTGGTTGGGGGGGTTTATATTCTTTATTCACTTTATCTGTAATCATAAGGGACATGCATCAATATGGAGAGCAGGACCTCCCTTCTTCTTGCTATCTGAGGTGCACTACAATAAGTGTCCTTACATACTATCTAGTAGTTATACATTAGCATCAAGTTCTCAGTCATTCCTAACATCAGTGACTGTATCAACATATACTGAACAATACAATATGAGAATATAACAACAACATGGCTGCAGCAATTAATCACTGTACCTGTAATCATAAGGGACATGCATCAATATGGAGAGTAGGACCTCCCTTCTTCTTGCTATCTGAGGTGCACTACAATAAGTGTCCCACCAGAAACACACCTCTGAGATACATGGTCCCACTCTAGTGTCAGATTACAGGACCTGTAAACTGCTAGTCTGACACTAGGTAATATCCAAATTTTTGTGTGGTGGATCTTTCTCTATATATATCTCACACTAAGCCTATCAGTAGGAGTGAAGGCCCCGCTCACAAGAGCTCACCAACATATCAGGAGATCCCTTTTCCCAATATATACTTTATATCCATAGTATCTGAAATGATGGAACACTTTGTGGTCATACATTGGTGTGGTCATACATTGGTGTGGTCATATATGATGCTAAACTTTATGGTCATACATGGGTGTGCTTATACATGATAGATTTCTTAGGGAACATATATAGGTGTGGTCATACATAATAGAACACTTTTTAGCCATACAAAGGTGTGGTCATACATGATGGATTGTTTAATGGTTATACATGGACATGGTAATACATGATGGAAACACTTTGTGGTCATGTATTGGTGTGATCATACAAGATGGAAGACTCTGTGGTTATACATTGATATGGTCTTACAAAATGGAGCACTTTGTTGTCATACATTAGTGTGGTCATACTTAATGGAACAATGAAGTAGTCATACATGATGGAATGTCCTTTGGACCATAGATTGTGGCCCTATATTGTTGTGGTCGTATATGATGGAACACTCTATGGTCCTATATTACTATGTTCATACATAATGAAACAGTGGTCATACACGATGCAATGTCCTTGTAGTCATACATTTTGGAAAGCTTTCTGATCATACATTGGTGTGGTCACAATGGATCTTCCTGGGCATACATAGATGTGGTGATACATGACTGAAAGCTTTGAGGTCATACGTTGGTATAATAATAGAAGATGAAACAATTAGTGGTCATACATTAGTGGAGTTATACATGATCACTTTATGGTCATACATTATGTGGTCATATATGATGGAACCCCCTGTGCTCATATATTGTTGTGGTCATACATGATTATTTTGTGGCAATACATTCATGTTGCTGGAAATCTATGTTGTCATGCCTTTGTGTGGTCATACATTTTGGAAAGCTTTGTGGTCATACATTTGTGGTCCTGATGGATCTTTCTGGTCATACATGACTGAAAGCTTTGATTTCACACATTGGTCTAATCATAGATGTTGAAACAATTAGTGTTCATACATTTGTGTGGTCGTACATGATCACTTTGTGGCCATATATGATGGAATGCCCTGTGTTCATATTTTGATGTGATCATACATGATTATTTTGTGGCAATGCATTAATGTTGTGGTCATACATGAAGGAATGCTTTGCGGTCATCCACTGGAGTGGTCATACATGATAGAAATCTATGTGGTCATGCATTGGTGTGGTCATACATGATGGAAATCTATGTAGACATGTATTGGTGTGGTCATACATGATGGAAATCTATGTGGTCATGCATTGGTGTGATCATACATGATGGAAATCTATGTGGCCATGCATTGTTGTGGTCATACATGATGGAAATCTATGTGGTCATGCATTGATGTGGTCATACATGATAGAAATCTATGTGGTCATGCATTGGTGTGGTCATACATGATGGAAATCTATGTAGACATGTATTGGTGTGGTCATACATGATGGAAATCTATGTGGTCATGCATTGGTGTGATCATACATGATGGAAATCTATGTGGCCATGCATTGTTGTGGTCATACATGATGGAAATCTATGTGGTCATGCATTGATGTGGTCATACATGATGGAAATCTATGTGGTCATGCATTGGTGTGGTCATACATGTTGGAAATCTATGTGGCCATGCATTGGTGTGGTCATACATGATGGAAATTAATGTGGTCATGCATTGGTGTGGTCATACAAGAAGGAAATCTATTTGGCCATGCATTGGTGTGGTCATACATGATGGAAATCTATGTGGTCATGCATTAGTGTGGTCATACATGATGATAATCTATGTGGCCATGCATTGGTGTGGTCATACATGATGGAAATCTATGTGGTCATGCATTGGTGTGGTCATACATGTTGGAAATCTATGTGGCCATGCATTGGTGTGGTCATACATGATGGAAATTAATGTGGTCATGCATTGGTGTGGTCATACATGATGGAAATCTATGTGGTCATGCATTGGTGTGGTCATACATGATGGAAATCAATGTGGTCATGCATTAGTGTGGTCATACATGTTGGAAATCTATGTGGCCATGCATTGGTGTGGTCATACATGATGGAAATTAATGTGGTCATGCATTGGTGTGGTCATACAAGAAGGAAATCTATTTGGCCATGCATTGGTGTGGTCATACATCATGGAAATCTATGTGGCCATGCATTGTTGTGGTCATACATGCTCGAATGCTTTGTGGTCATACATTCTAATCTTGTTTTCGCCCCAGTCCTAGCCCTGAGCTGAGTATAATTCTGCTGCATTATGATGGAAGCTTTTGTGAATTGGAGAGAGGTGCGGATTCTCTGCATCTCAGGTCTGCGCCCCATCCCCCCATTTCTCATTGTAGTCCTTTTAGAGAACACACTGGTAAAATGCTTGTAATCTGGCATTTGGCAGCTGCTGTGCCTGTTTAGATTAAATGCGAGCATTTACCAGCAGCACGAGCGCAATTCCAGTCACGTGTATCATATAAATCCTCTGGTCTGAGCAGATTAAGCTAAACAACTGGAGTGTTTGAGAGGAACGTACGGCATTGTGCAGGAACAGCTGGGGATGAGCCTCTTCCATCACCGCCAATGGCTCCACAAGTGCAATCGCAAAACGGGCCGTGAAATTGTGATCAGATTATCATCCAGCTGCCCAATGCACCAGGGTATCACACCATGTAGTGAATCGGGGGCTATTGTAGACTCCTACTGCAGAGAGCAGCAGGTACAATGGTCAGGATATGTTGGGGGTTGTAGTTTCCAAACAGCTGGAGAAGCCAAGCTCAAGACCGCAGCTCTAGAGGAGATTTCATACTGCTGCATGTATTCTTTAACATTTTATTTTATTATTATATTTTGCCTATAAATCATGTCCCTGAATTGCCCTCGTCCAGCCTTCTCCTGTAACCCTACATGAATGGCATAGAATTCTGTACAGTCATGTAGATTTGCATCTTCTGACCCCTGGGAAGAACAAGTAGTCACTCTGAATTCTAGATGTAAATACCAAATTTGGGTGAAAACCACTATAGATCCTTTTTTTCTGGGTCCTTTTTATAATGGGTCCTTTTATTATGGGTACTTTTTACAGGTCCTTTTTTTTTTACAGGTCCCTTTTTCTGGGTCCTTTTTGTCATGGGTCCTTTTTATTACAGGTCCTTTACTCTGGGTCCTTATTTTTTTTTTATCAGGGGTCCTTTTATTATGGGTACTTTTTCCAGCTCCTTTTTTTTCCCAGCTCCTTTTTTTCTGGGTCCTTTTTATTATGGGTCGTTTTATTATGGGTTCCTTTTTACAGGTCCTTTTTTTTACAGGTCCTTTTTTATCATGGGTCCTTTTTTAAAGATCAATTTTCCAGTTCCTTTTTATTACATGTCCTTTATTCTGGGTCCTTTTTTTTATCATGGGTCCTTTTATTGTGGGTACTTTTACCAGGTCATTTTTTTCACAGGTCCTTTTTTTCTGGGTCCTTTTTATCAAGGGTCCTTTTATTGTGGGTACTTTTTCCAGGTCCTTTTTTTCCAGGTCCTTTTTTCTGGGTCCTTTTTATCATGGGTCTTTTTATATAGATCTGTTTTTCCAGTTCCTTTTTATTACATGTCCTTTATTCTGGGTCCTTTTCATCATGGGCCCTTTTATTATGGGTACTTTTTCTAGGTCCTTTTTTTTTTTTTTTTCTTTTTTTTTTACAGGTCCCTTTTTCTGCATCCTTTTTACCATGGGTCCTTTTATATAGATCTGTTTTTCCAGTTCCTTTTTATTACAGGTCCTATACTCTGATTCTTTTTTTTTCTTATCTTGGGTCCTTTTATTATGGGTACTTTTTGCAGATCCTTTTTTTTTACAGGCCCTTTTTTTCTGGCTCCTTTTTATCATTGGTCCTTTTTTATAGATCTGTTTTTCCAGTTTCTTTTTATTACATGTCCTTTTTTGTGGGTCCTTTTTATTTTGCATCCTTTTTTCATGGGTCCTTTTTTCCAGGTCCTTTTTATTACGGGTCTTTTTTTTTTTCCGAGCATCATAGAAATGTAATCATTGGCCGACATCAGAGAGCTCTTTGCTATCCAGCTGGTCAAGAGTTTACGAAGCGGTCATCTTGAGACTACTCCATATTGGATCATGTTCTGGGGAGCACACATTTTAATAGGGCCCATCAGTTTGACATGGCTTGATAGAATTGGCACAGCTCACTAAGCATATTAGCCTCACACCCTCTCCTATGACATCTCATGGCTGCAACCCATCACTGGCCTGAGGAGTTTGGGTGGGTGAGGCCAGTGATAGAAAACAGTGGTGCTCAAAATCAGTGGAGAATGTAGGTATTGTAAGCCATGTCTTGAACCTCACCTATGCCTGCTGTATTTTCGCCCATTCTCAACCATGTTCCTTTGTGCCCCCACATAGTAAAATGCCCAATTTAGTGGCCCTGACCTGGTATCATGCTCCTTGTGGAGTAGAACCCAAAGCCTTGAAGCCAGAGCTCAAAATCTGTGACTGTCCTGCAGAATCTGATGGTTAGGAGGTATGGAGGTGCTGTCATTGGCGCTGCCTCTCTTTATACAGAATGACTAATTTAATTTTTTTCTTAACTACCTATAAATTTTTCAGGTTTCACTTTGGCCACTAAACCAACGGTCTGACACTTCCTGTTCTGTAGAGATCACTTCTCGGTAGTCAATGCATTATCGGCACGGGCGGGATTACTATGATATAATTATATAGCCATTGACTCTCTGATTCAGTATCACTGCCAGGGGTGCAACAATAAGGGGGTACATAGGTAGGTGTTTGCATGTGGATTTGGTGTATGAGGGAGCCTCAGTGATCTTCTGCAACGCAAGAAACACCAGATCCAAAAATGGCACATCATAGTTGGTTGACACAATCATGCTAGTTGGAAATGCAACCATGCTTCCTAGGAAGAATTGGAAATTTAAGAAATTGACCTTAAATGCTCTTTCTGCGTCATGTCACAGACCATAATGCTGATCTATCTGTATATTATCAGGTCACAATTTGCTATGAAGTTTTTGGATCCTTCTTTTGTTCCAATAACAAATTCCTTGACTCAAGAACTACAGGAGAAACCTGCAAAGTGGGTGTTCAACCGGACAGCGTTCGCTCGTCAGAGGTAAGTGGAAGAATTCCTACAAATATAAACCAATCTGCACCACAATGCCCAGTTTGTTTCCCCATATTGGCCAGCTCCCCTAATGGTAACAGGTCTGGGGTCTGAATTTTGGGGTCTGGGAACTGAATACTGGATTTGGTCTCAGATATGAATTATGGATCTGAATTTTTTATACTTGAATGATGGGATCTGTTGTAGGCTCTGAATTCTAAGATCTAGTCTGGGATCTGGATACTGGGTTTGATCTGGTCTCAGGTATGAAATAAGGGATCTGGTCTGGATATTCAGTTTTTGGATCTGAGTTATGGGGCCTGTTGTAGGATCTGAATTTTTAGATGATCTCGAATCTGAATGATGTGGGCTGTTTTAGGATCTGAGTTATGGACTGTGGGCTCTGAATTATGGGGTCTAGTCTGTGGACTAAATTTTGAGGTTTGGTATCTATATTTAAGGATCTTCATTGGGGTCTAAATGATAAGATCTTCACTCTAAATATTAAGGTCTAACTTGTAGGATTTGTGGTCCAAATTATGAGATCTGGGGTTTGCATTATATGATCTGGTCTCATTCCTGGAATTTTGGATTATGGTGTCTAAATCATTAGTTCTTGTTCAATTTATGGGATCTGGCCTGGAGGTCTGAATTTTAGGGTCTGAATTATTTGGTTTGTTTAAGGGTGTAATTTATGGAGTCTAGGCTCTGAGTCATGGAATCTGGACTGGGGTTTAAATTTTGGGGTCTGGAGTCTGAATGTTGGTGTTTCAATTTTGGAATTTAGACTGTGGTCTGAATTTTGGAGAGTGGAATAATTTTAGGGTCTGGTCTAGATTAAAGGGGTTGCGACACTGATGACGCTTATCGGCTGTCCCTAGGATGGGAGATAAGTGTCTGGGTCCTCCAGTGATCAGGAGTACAGGGTCCTAAAGTTCTCCTCTTTTCTCCCCATGAGTGAAGCGCCAGTGCTCTTGTGTGATTGTGGACAGTTCCTTCCCTCTACATTACGTTGTCCGTACCATATGGTCCATATATGGGGAGGACAGTGTCTAAAAAATATTCAGAAAAAATTTACAAGACTCATCCCATGGAAATCCATAACCCACCAAACAACGCTGAAAATTTTTGAAACAGATCAGATCAATGGGGGTTTGTGGGCCCAGACCTGCAGCGATCAGCTGATCCTTCAATCTGAAATACAAGCAACCACATGATATTTGGTGAGATAAAAAAGACAGAATCATGTAATTTTTCTTTTTGTTTTTTTTTCAGACGAGAGATCCTGCAGAACGTGGACGTCATCAGAAATTTTTCACTGACCAAGAACAGCGTACGGACTGGGCAGCTAATGCATTACGACTACTCCAGTCATAAATATGTATTCTCCATCAGCAATAACTTCCGATCGCTTCTTCCAGAGGTGTCGCCCATTCTCAACAAGCATTATAACATTTGCGCCGTGATCGGAAACAGCGGCATCCTCACGGAAAGTCAGTGCGGCCAGGAAATAGACAGCGCAGACTTTGTCTTTCGTTGCAATTTTGCCCCGACGGAGGCTTTTCAGAAGGACGTGGGCAGGAAGACTAACCTGACTACGTTCAACCCCAGCATCCTGGAGAAATATTACAACAACCTCCTGACCATTCAAGACCGGAACAATTTTTTCCTACATTTGAAAAAGCTGGATGGGGCCATATTGTGGATCCCGGCATTCTTCTTTCACACATCAGCGACGGTCACCAGAACACTGGTCGATTTTTTTGTTGAACACCGGGAACAACTGAAAGTGCAGCTGGCTTGGCCTGGGAATATCATGCAACATGTCAACAGGTAAGAGACTGTCTGAGTTCTACTGTAGGGATCAGTGAACCCATCAATGGACAATATTTAGAGTCACTGCCTAAAATAGTCACTTGCTATAAAATTTTGATTGGTGGGATCTCCAATGATCTAGAGGATGATGGGTCTCAGTTATTGGTGAGGAAGTGGCCACGCATGTGATTGGGTAACGTGTACATCTTAAAGAAGACCTTTCACGTCCTCCAACATTGGTGGTATTATATAGCGTTAGAAAGCTGAATGATTGAAATAGTGTTTTCCCCTTGTGAATCACTGTCTTCTTTGTCCAGATAACACAGTTTTTGTCAATATGCAATTAGCTCTTTGGTGCAATAAGGGTGCCGCCACTTCTCTCTATGGAGCAATATCAGTGCCCTTGTGACTCCAAAGAGCTAATTTGCAGAATAACAAAAATGATGATATCTCATCAATGGAGGCAGCAATTTACAAGGGAAAGATGACTCTAACCTATCTATCTGCAGTGCTGGGGTGATATGCTGGTTCTGGTGACACTAACCTATCTATCTGCAGGGCTGGGGTGATATGCTGGTTCTGGTGACACTAACCTATCTATCTGCAGGGCTGGGGTGATATGCTGGGTCTGGTGACACTAACCTATCTATCTGCAGGGCTGGGGTGATATGCTGGTTCTGGTGACACTAACCTATC
This sequence comes from Leptodactylus fuscus, assembly GCF_031893055.1. NCBI lineage: Eukaryota > Metazoa > Chordata > Amphibia > Anura > Leptodactylidae > Leptodactylus > Leptodactylus fuscus. The sequence goes on along the minus strand of NC_134265.1, from coordinate 24,090,398 downwards.
TATCTGCAGGGCTGGGGTGATATGCTGGGTCTGGTGACACTAACCTATCTATCTGCAGGGCTGGGGTGATATGCTGGGTCTGGTGACACTAACCTATCTATCTGCAGGGCTGGGGTGATATGCTGGTTCTGGTGACACTAACCTATCTATCTGCAGGGCTGGGGTGATATGCTGGGCTTTATAAATCACTCAATTTAAAAATGATGATATTGATGATATAGTTGGGGCTTTTCACTTTGCTTATTTTATACTATACTTCTATCTGTAGCTGGCAATAGCGTTCATCCATAACCTACTCCTAAATTCTCCATACACATGTATACTGCAATTGACCAAGTGTGCACATGTTTTTAGTGGGGAAAGAGTAGCAAGTAGTTGCTTGATATCTCTGTAGGCAGCATAGTATCAAATACGTTGAATTACTGAATAATTTTTCCCTTCAGCATACACTGACTATGTATTTCATGCATATTTGATGGTTGACTGGCCCGCTAAATTTAGCAGGTTCTGCCAACTGAAATCTAATAGGTATGGACACCTTTAAAGTCTTGACTGACTTGTCGAGTGGTTCTCTACTCTGGACAGTCCCTGTTTGTAAAAATGGTCTCCTGTATCCTGAAGCTGGGAGGAACTGCAAGCCGATGTTCAATTCGCTGCAGCGCCCCCAGAGGATAATGTAAAGCCTACGGCACCATTTGTATGAAATCATTAGTACAGTGTGACTAACACTCTCTCTGGGCATTATATGACTTAGAATTTTAGCAGTTTTCTCCTCTGCAAGCTCTATCTATGAGTTCTCCCTGAGCTGGTGGCCAGACTAACTACTCTGATGTCTGTTACACACTGCCCACAGAACATAGAGGAGGAATCTGCAGCACTATCATACAGAGAAGCACTTGGGGTGTGATAGAAACTTCCTATTAAGCAGCAGTAGCCTCTATCAGTGTGCACCTCCTGCTGACTCCTCCCTCCTGTAGATATCTATTGTGAGTTGTAATCTGACACCTCTGTGAGCTGCAGGCCTGTCTTACTCTAGCAAATGAGTGAAGAGTTCAGGGGAGGAGTAACAGATCCATATAAGTGGAGAAAGAGGCATTTTTCTTTGATTCAATATCCTACAAAGCTTCCTCTAATCGCTCGTGTTATTGATTTATGCAAAAGTTGCTTAAAAGTTAGTGACCATTTAAGGATTTTTAAGGATTACACAGCTAGTATTGGAATCAATAGCAGAAAAGAAATTCCAGCAAGGTTTTTCAAAAAAGCTAGTAGACATGGGATTTTTTTTATTTTTTTCCAGCATCTTAATGCTGAAATTATATTCAGACTATTTGCTTCTAATGGATATTGGTCTCCTACCATGGATGGACCTGTTGGGTCCTCCAAAGCAAGAGATAAAATCTATCACTTTTATCTAATCTGTTTTTATCGTCTGATTATATATTTTTTTTTATTCTATATTCTATACATGACTATGGGGGCGGCCATCTTGCTTAAGTTTCTCATCTGCCCTGTTAACAGCATTTAGTGATATACTTTACATCTGTTTCATGGCCATAGGATGCAATAGCCTGGAGACAACTCACTGAGATCTATGGGACGGTTTTATAGACATGATCTGTGCAGGGAGTGGGAGGAGCTAAACTGTGACATCATCTATTGTCAGTAGTGGATGTACCGATAGCTCAGTGGTGTTATCTATAGAGGTGTTATCTTCTATTGTAATAATGTTTGTGATGTACATGATGTAATTGCTGCAAAGAATAGCCCTACATTAGGATTTGCGTCAAATATCTAGAATAAAAATTGGTTTAAAAAATAAAAAAAAATTTGGCAATACATCCCTTTATACGATTTTATATACCACTGAAAAGCCAACAGTGCGCTGAATTGTCAGTTTGTCGGCACTATCAGCAATCCTGTTATGTGCCCTGGGGCTGGAGACATCAGTGCCGTTAATTTTGGCACCGATCTCTCCCCGCTAGAGATGAGCGAACAGTAAAATGTTTGAGGTTCGATATTCGTTTCGAGTAGCCCCGCAATATTTGACTACTCGAATCGAATATCGAACCCTATTATAGTTTATGGAGGGAAAATGCTCGTTTCAGGGGTAGGCAACGTTCGATCAAATTATACTTACCAAGTCCACGAGTGCGGGTCGGGCTGGATCCTCCGAGCAGTCTTCTCCTTGCAGCGTCCTCGCGGCATCTTCCGGCTCTTCATTCACTCTGCTAGGCATCGGGCCTGGGCAGAGCCAACTGCGCATGCCCGCACTACAAGCGGACATGCGCAGTCGGCTCTGCCCAGGTCCGATGCCTGGCAGAGTGAATGAAGAGCCGGAAGACGCCGCGGGGAAGCTGCAAGGAGAAGACTTCTAAAGGTAGGAGAAGAACCAGCATTGATTGGCCGACTGTATAGCATTCGGCCAATCAATACTGGTTCTGCATCGAACTTTTATATTCGAATAGCGAGTGGTACTCGATCGAGTACGAATATTTCGAATACCGTAGTATTCGATCAAATACCTACTCGATCGAGTACTACTCGCTCATCTCTACTCCTCGCTATCAGAGGGGCAGGCCTCATAACTCAGTGTCATCACTGGGCTGTGATAAAGGCCTGTCTCTCGCCCCCTTGACAGTATTCTAACATAGCCTTGTACTGTCAGATGGAGCGTTCCTTACCACCTGCCGATGACGCCGAGCTCTGACGCCACCCAGATGAGTACTGTCAGGGGCAGGGAGCATTCTTCAGAGCCCAACGATGATTCTAGACTGTCAGGAACACCTTTCTGACAGTGGGGAGAGATCGGTGTTGAAATTAATGGCACCGATATTTACAGCCTTGGGGCACGTAACGGGAAAGCTGACTGTATGGGGTTGAATAATGCAAGGGACACTTTATGAGCCATATAATGTTTTCTTTACTGGACCCCCCCAGCAATATTAGGTCACTACTTACTAGTCTGATGCCTGGGTATCTTCTATCTCCCTGCTCCGGCGCACTGTTGTGGCGTCATGTGTGCCCGGAGCAGAAAGAAGCGGGAGGCTATGGAAAGCAAAACCGGAGGGAACCCAGCTGCATTCACTTACCACTTGCTGCCCTTGCTTGTGGCCTCCTCTTACCTCTTCAGCCTTCAATGGGCCCTGTGCGCCACACATGACGTTGTGATGACATAATGTGCATGCATGGGGGCCTCCAGGAGGCTGAAAAGGGAAGAGGAGGCCACGAGCAGGAGCAGGGATAGGTAAGTTAATAGGGGCCATTACTGCTCCTATTAAAAAACAGTGTCAGTCCAATAGGGCCCCATAAAGGCAACAGTGTTGGCAACCTGGTGGAAATTCGAACATGGATTTGGCCCGTGGGCCGGAATTGGAACATGCCCATACATTCAGATATTGGGTATACACCTGCAGTCCTATGTAATATGACAATGAGTTGTCCAAATGACAAACTCAGCTCTCCTACATGTTGGGAATCCTATTAAACCATCATTTCGTTGTATCCTGTGGGTTTATTTTAAGAAATGCTCGACAATAGACAAAATTCCCATACAAACCCAATATGCCTCCTGTATAAATGCAGGTTGGTATTGGCTGCGGGAGATTTTTGTGTGCGCAGCAATAATGGCTGACACCTGTACTTTCCCTGACGTCTCCGCATCCACTGCCGACTGACAAACCGCAATGTGACACATTAATAATCTCAAATTATTTTCCCGTCCTCGCTTTTCCCATTGTCAGATTCCAACTCCAGCCTTAAATATGATTTGGCATTTCATCAAGATCTGTAACCCGACCAAATCTGATTTGCCAGTTTTTATTACGAGGCTCCATCCATTACGGTTTTATAGTCCTCTCTTGCAACCCGCCCTAATTTCATTGCTCGACCTTTATTGAGTCTTCGTTGCCACAGTTGGACGGACCCCTAACCGAGACTGGCAAATGATGGCTGGCGCTGGTTATCAAATGTTATATCACCCGGGCTAAGGGTCTCATGTCAACTGGGAAGAAGGGGGAAGATTGAAATTTGGGTCAAATTTTTGGGTTATCTTTCTTGTATCTGGTTTTGCCCATTATGAATCACTCTAGGAATACAGATGTAGCAGAGCTGACTTGGTTATTTTCTTGTTTCCTTTGTCATTGTGATAGAGAAACATGACGGAGTGCAATGCCACCTTAAAGGGAGTGTCACCAGAACCTGCATATTGTCACATTATTTATTCAGTATATGGCAGTATTTCATTTGGTGAGATTATTACTGTTTGGTGAGATTATTTATTCACTGTATGGTGGTATTATTTTGGTACTGTATGGTGAGAATATTTATTCAATGTAGGGTGGTATTTTGTAAGTGCTGGATGGCGGTATTATTTATTCATGGTGTGGTGATATTGGTTATATCATCGCTGTATGGAGGTATTATATAAGTACTGTGTGTAATTATTACATAAGCACATTACGATGTTATTTTTTAAGTACTGTGTGGTGGCATTATATAATTGCTGTATGGTGATATTATAGAATTTGGCGTCATTTAAATATTGTATGGTTGTATTATATAATGTAGTATAATTTAAGTACTGTGTGATGGTATTGAATAATCACTGTATGGTGGTATCATTTAAGTACTGTATGGCGGTATTATAGAATTTGGTGTTGTTTAAACACTATATGGTTGTATTTTATAACATAATATCATTTAAATACTATATGGTAGCATTATATAATTATTGTATGGATGTGTCATTTAAGTAGTGTATAGTGATATTATTTAATCATAGTATGGTGATATTATTTCATCAGTGTATGGTGGTATTATTTACTGTATGTTAGTATTATTTAATCACTGTATGGTGGTATTATTTCATCAGTGTATGGTGGTATTATTTACTGTATGTTAGTATTATTTAATCACTGTAGGTTGGTATTATTTCATCAGTCTATGGTGGTATTATTTACTGTATGGTAGTATTATTTAATCACTGTATGGTGGTATTATTTCATCAGTGTATGGTGGTATTATTTACTGTATGTTAGTATTATTTAATCACTGTAGGGTGGTATTATTTCATCAGTGTATGGTGGTATTATTTTCTGTATTTTAGTATTATTTAATCACTGTATGGTGGTATTATTTCATCAGTAAATGGTGGTATTATTTACTGTATTTTAGTATTATTTAATCACTGTATGGTGATATTATTTCATCAGTCTATGGTGGTATTATTTACTGTATGGTAGTATTATTTAATCACTATATGGTGGTATTATTTCATCAGTCTATGGTGGTATTATTTACTGTATGGTAGTATTATTTAATCACTGTATAGTAGTATTATTTCATCAGTGTATGGTGGTATTATTTACTGTACTGTTTGGTAGTATTATTTAATCACTGTATAGTGGTATTATTTCATCAGTGTATGGTGGTATTATTTACTGTACTGTGTGGTATTATTTAATCACTGTATAGTGGTATTATTTCATCAGTGTATGGTGGTATTATTTACTGTATGTTAGTATTATTTCATCAGTGTATGGTGGTATTATTTTCTGTATTTTAGTATTATTTAATCACTGTATGGTGGTATTATTTCATCAGTCTATGGTGGTATTATTTACTGTATGGTAGTATTATTTAATCACTGTATAGTGGTATTATTTCATCAGTCTATGGTTTTATTATTTACTGTACTGTATGGTAGTATTGTTTAATCACTGTATAGTGGTATTATTTCATCAGTGTATGGTGGTATTATTTACTGTATGGTAGTATAATTTAATCACTTTATGGTGGTTTTATATAAGAATTGGTTGTATTATTTATTATTCTTGGATACCCCCTTTATGATCTCCTAAACCTCCTTCTTCTGCCTGGATTTATGCGATACCATCATATAAAAGGTTTTTAGCACTGTTTGGAAAGCAGAGAATGGGCCAGGTTGTCAGCAGTTGCCCTTTGCCATTTTCTTGTTTAGCACCCAATGGATCCCTTTGACAATTCAGTCTGGAAATAATAATACTGCCACATACATCGCTATTCCTTCCATCAACTCTGACAGAATTTGCAGTAGATGTTCTGACCTAAACATATATGGGAACAGAGCCTGACAGGTATTTAGGTATTTTACTTGGTGAAATATTGTATATTCCTCCCCCAGCGGCTCACGTACATGGCCATATTACACATGTCTCTGAGTTATAGTGCAGTGTATATAGGTATCTATGACAGAGGCCTGAGTACGTATTGTAGGTAGAATATGGCGCTATGCATGGGCACCATATGGCCAGATATTGCTGTTGTACAGGTCACTATGTAGCATGTGGGCTAAAATATTGTGATAGCCCTAACATTTTTGTGCATTGACTCAACCTGTCGGCCATTGGAGGGACTGGTCAATCAGTTAAGGGTTGGTCATTTGGGATTTCAACATGTCTACTCCGCCTGTCCTTGTGGAGATACATCACTAGAGATGCCAGAGAGTATCTTACTCCACACTCCCTGCTCAAGGGGAGCCAAGCATGCATGTGTATGGCAGGGTCTTGAGTAGAGATGGGCAAACCACTTCACCACAAGTCAGATACAAACCCAATATTCTGAATTGTTTTGTTTTTAATTAAAACCGATTGGGGATTCATCTCGGACAAACTAAATTGGCCACCATGACAGGCATTGGAGTAAATTATTATATTCAAGAGAGGCCTGGGGTAAAGGAAAAATAATTAAAAAAAAAAATTAGACCTTATCTTATCTCTTGTGGGCCTCTTCGCAGAGTCTGGCACTCTCCTCGTGACATTATGCACCCGTGGTCACTGCTGAGACTTATGATTGGGCCACAATAGCCACATGGGCATGCCAAGCATGATGACATCATCACCAGGGGGGGGTAGCAGGGGTAGCGGCTGCCACAGGACCCCGGACATTAGGGGCCCGGTGACAGCCACTACTGCCGTTTTTTTTTCCTTAATAGGCCGTTTTTCTCCAGCCAGTAACAGGCCCTATTTACTTACCGATCCTGGCAGGGGCCGGGATCGGTAAGTGACGCCGTGGGCCCCACAAACACTATTAGTATACTTTTCAGACCCCCGAGTATAATGATCGGTGGCCCGGGAGAGCTAAGGGAACATAAAAAATAGTGTTACTTACCTCTCCAGGCAGGCTTCGGGCCTAGTTGTGGGACGTCCACAGGTTATGTGATGTCCCGGACGTCATTAAAGATGGCTGACACCACCAAGGAGTGCAGTGGAGCCGGAGATAGGTAAGTAACAGTGTTTTTTATGTTGGTCCCCCCAGTCTCCGATTATTAAAGGGATTCTACCATGTAAACATTTTTTTTTGTGGATAAGACATCGGAATAGTCTTTAGAAAGGCTATTTGTCTTTTACCTTTAGACATGGTTTCCTTAGAAATACCGGTTTTTACTGGTATGCAAATGAGTTCTCCCGCAGCGATGAGGGCGTCCCCAGCGCTGCCAGAGAAGTGTCTCCAAGCGCCGCCTCCTTCTTCGCCCACCGCGTCATGTTCAATGTCTTCCAGCACAGGCTTGTAACTTCTAGCAGGCGCACAGGTCATGGGAAAATGGGCGCTTGCACAGTATTGTTAGTGGCCATTTTCCCGTGGCCTGTGTGCCTGCGCAGTCTGCTCTGCTAGGTTACGAGCCTGCGCCAGAAGAAGTCATTGAACATGATGTGGCGGACGAAGAAGGAGGCGGCGCTTGGAGACACTTCTCTGGCAGCCCTCATAGCTGTTTGAGTGCTGGGGCCCGCCCCCATTGCTGCGAGAGAACTCATTTGCATACCGGTGAAAATCAGTATTTCTGAGGAACGGCGGACACCATGTCTAAAGGTAAGAGACGAATAGCCTTTCTAAAGGCTATTCCGACGTCTTACCCACAAAAAAATAGGTTTTAATGGTAGAATCCCTTTAAAAGACCCCAGAGTATAATAATTTCACTTCCATTTCTATGCAAACTTGTTCAAAATCAGGGACCCCGAGCCACCCGAACTCAAAACTAAACAAATCTTGTAAGGTTTGCCCATCTCTAGTCATGAGATATAGCTGGTGGCTGAGTAAGCATGTGGCCAAGATATCTCATATATCAGCCTAGGACATCTATATAGAAATATGTAAATTGCTTTCATTTGCATAATTTAATGTTTTTTGCATTTTATGTTTTTTTTCTTCTTTTTTTTCCTTCCAGGTATTGGAAGAACAAGCACCTTTCTCCCAAGAGGCTGAGCACCGGCATTCTCATGTACACGCTGGCCTCTTCCATCTGTGATGAAATACACTTGTATGGGTTCTGGCCGTTTGGCTGGGATCCTAATACAGGGAAGGATCTTCCATATCATTACTATGACAAAAAAGGAACAAAATTTACCACGAAATGGCAGGAATCCCACCAACTTCCTGCGGAGTTCAAACTGCTGTACAAGATGCACAGAGAAGGACTGACCAAGCTGACGCTGTCACATTGTGCCTAAGAACAAAACAGGAAACATGAAGTGCCAATTGTTATTAAAGTGCCCAAAAGTAATTGAATAGACACCGAAAAACACACAAAAATGTACTTCATGATGACGTAGAATGTAGATTCCTGAGAGCAGGGCGTGTCAAACTTCTGAGGGTTGGGGAATTCATCTCTAGCCCCTTGTATAGTTTCAGTGAACACAAATGTATCGATTTGTCCCTCTTAAAGGGAGTATGTCAGTAGAACCAACCTATCAACCCAGCCCTGCAGATAGATAGGTTAGGCTCACCTAAATCAAACGGTGTTTTCCCCTTGTGAATCGGTGCCTCTGTTGCTGAGATATCACAGTTTTTTCCATATGCAAATGAGCTGTTGACGCCGCCATTGCTTCAAAGAGCTCATTTGCATATCAACAAAAGTGGCGATATCTCCGCAATGGAGGCACCGATTTACAAGGGGAAAACACCATCTGATTCAGGTGACCCTAACCTATCTATTAGCAGAGCTGAGTGGATATATGGGATCTGGTATCACACTCCCTTTAAATCTGAATTGAATTTCCATGCCAAACCTGCTGCCAATACACAATACACAACAGTGCCCCCAACTGTGAGTCCTGATTAGAAATCTAATAACTTTACAGTGTATCATCCTGTGCCATACATGTTCTGACCAGTTTATTTTGTTCTCACTTTGGAGAAATCCAATTCATCTGATGTTCACTCTGACCCTGCGGCATCGGGGGTTGGGTCCTCAACTGCAATTAGGGTAGCAGTTGAGGGTCATTTTTATTATGGATTTTTTCCCTGTTTTGCAGTGTTTTTCATCATTTTGTTTTTGGTTATTTTTGCAATTTTGCAGTGATTACAAAAATTGCAGCCTAAACAAAAAGATGTCAAGAACCACTGCTAAAAAGACCAATGTGAATACGCCCAAAGTGGCCCAAAAAGGGACAGATGTATCAGATGGATTGGATCTTTTGTACTAAATTGATGCAGGATCCATTGATATGGGCAAGATGCCCAAATGGTTGGGAGATGTTCTGTTGAGTTGAGTTGAGATGGCCTCTTACCCATATCTTTGGTGGACCATTTTGCCCATGTGGCCCACCATTAGACATCCTCTTTAGCTACATGTAATTTTTTTCCATACCATTTTGTATCCTTCCTAAGATTTGGCTTCATCATACAGTCCCGCTCTCGCTGCCCCTTGAGTTTGACACGCCTGTAAATAAACCGTACTTTAAAATGTTAAAAGTGAGGCTCCCTCTTTGACCAACATTGACTCCATGTTTAGTAGATATAGAATTCATCTCGGGTCTTATATACATATCTTTTGCTATTTTTAATTTATTTTTCAGTGGTTTTCTACAGTTTACAGTTTAGATTCCTTTTTTGCTGTATGGAAACCATCAGCAAGCTGCTCTTGACAGATCTATTCGTTCCATGTCTCTGTTTTAGTCCTTTTGTATAGAATGGTATCCAACTGTGAATGGTTTCTGGTTTCCATTAAAATAGTGAAAAGTCCAAACAGGCAAGAAACCATATCTTAACTGGAAACCATAAACAAGTAGGTTATATGATGTTAATGTTTCATACTAATGATACCCTGCAGCTGCAGGTGATGAATACCACTGGATTGGTTGACAAGCCAATGTGTATGGAGGTTTCCTGACGATCTTCCAAGGGAAGATGTTGGGAAACGAAAGATTGGGCATGTTGGATGACCTAATTTTTTTCCTGTGTAGTTGAGCAGTACCTGCGGGGGGTTAAATGAGTCTCCAGGGAGTGTTTAAACATTTACTACTTCTCTGGCTCCATTTGGAGTGAACCATGGGTTTCTGGACTCGTACCAACCTTGGGTCATGTGTTATCAAAACCAGCACTCAAGTCGCTCTGCCCCATCCTTCCTCTCCCATGTTCTCTGCTATGGGGACCAGGGACTACCAGTCCCTATAGTACAGGTAACTAGTACTGAACATAGAAGAAGAGGGAGGAGGAGGAGCTTCCAATTACACGACCAGTCCAGAAACCCGAGGGTCATCCCAAATAGCACTGCAGAAGAAGTAAGTGCTTAAAACTCCCTGGAGAACCCCTTTAAGGAAAACAGCCCATTCCTAGCAAGACCTCACTACTAAAGAGAGACCTAATAAGACGGATAGTGGCTTGCTGATGGTTTCCAAAGAGATGCAAAGTACAAAGTAAGGGAAACGGTAAAGAAGATGTATTATTTTAATGCACTAGATTTTATATTTTTGGATTTCATAGCAGCCCCTGTAAGGAATAAGCAAAAGCAAAAAAATACGATGAACAGATCAGACAACAGCAGCTTGCTGATGGTTTCCAAAATCGAAACCAATTACAAATGAACTAAAAAGAGGGAAAATATAAAATGCATATATAGAACATGGATAACGATGATGATAGATTTAATATTCCCAGACTAAAGCGACCATGTTGAGCAAAGTCGGAGCTGCACTTTAAGATTTGTTTCATTTTAGCAATGGAGGAATTATTGGTTTTCACTAACTGGGAGAAGACGTTGAAAGTATTTTCTAGGTAAAACACTGTTTTCATTCCTGCATCTGCTGCTAATTATTTATTGTCATGTATTCCGTTAACGATCAGGAGTCTCCATGGCATTCCGATACTCCGCCATCGTCACCTGTAACCCGCCAAGCAGACATATCATCGTACGTGAGCTTTAATGTAGGCGTGGTCATTGTGTCTAATCCTCACAAGTCTACACAAGATATTGGTATTTTATATCGTCCCAGGTATTGCAGTAAAACCGTCTTTCCTGTCCATTAGACAGTGGGGGGCGCCATCTCTACCCTTAGAATGACGCTTAACTAAGAGTCTAGTCTCGTATAGGTGCGCCATATTGTTCTGAAATTTACCATGTCATTTTTACGTTCCATCCATGGGTCTCAGGAAATGGTGCCTACTTGCCAATGCTCGTGATTTCATGGGGCGTAAAATGGGGGTGGGTTATGGATGACCTTGTATTTTTGGGGTGCTTCGAGGCTTACTTTTTTTTTTAAGTACTGGAAGAATAATGACAAGGCCACTAAAGTAGAAATATTAGTCCAAGATTGGGGTTGAGCGATCGGGATTGGAAAAGATCGGGTTCCGATCCTGGTATTTTTTGGCAGGATTGAGGTCTCGTGTTAGTTCCCACAATGCTTGGCTACTGGCCAGCAACCAATGTTGTTAGCTTGTCCCACAATAATTGGCTAGTAGCCAAGCATTGTGGGAACTAACGTGCGACCTTGATCCCGCCAAAAAATATCGGGATCGGAATCCGATCTTTTCCGATCCCGATCGCTCAACCCTATCCAAGATCAAACTGGATGATTTTTGCCACTACCAGGGTTCCAACTGGCCCAACCAAAGGGTGCCCAACAGCTCCACTGCCATGTAAGAGAACACCAGTAGCACGGGGGGTCCATTTTATTATAGGAAGTGCAGAGGATGCAGTCATATCTAGGACCCCAAAGGTCGGCCTGCCTCATATGAGGATTGGGGATATTTATTGGGGAGCGAGAGCTTCAAGTTACATCTCATGTTGGAATCTGACCAGTTGCCATATAGATTAACTTAACTCGTACTTGCCAGCACTTCCAAAATGTCCAGGAAGCAAAAAGGGGTGACTTTCTGGCATCCCCAAAGAGTCAGCAATCTCAGGCCTGGTGGACTGCTCCTGAGTTCCCCATGTTCTCGATCGTATTTTACAGTATGGCGCACCTTATAAGCCAGTCACATCACAAAACAGGGGTATGTCACGCTATATAATGGACATATTATGCCACCATGGGGCTGGGGCTTCTGTAAAAGGGCGCATGGCCAAACATTTTCATGGAATGCAGGTTTACCTGGCAAGAAAATTGGATCAATGGGGGCCTGACTGTCTGGATCCGTCAGGATTTAGTTATCATTGTATTGCATAACATAAAGCTCTGGGGTCTCAATGCAATATCTGTACCGGCCCCCTACTATTATGTATTGTTTATGGTACTGGTCTCATATTGGGAAAAGACAACTTATGGACCTCTTACATCCCCTGGACCCAGATGCGATTGCACCCTCTGCGCCCCCTCAATTTGTGCTCTTGGGCCTAACCTCAAGTTCCTAGGCCAAATGTAATACCTGTAATGGGGCCCACATCGTTCATGTGCCCTTTATGATATTCTTATGCGGACAGGGGCATTTCCCCCATCAGACACCAGGTCCTGGGTAGGTTTACTCTCTCTGAACCCCTAATTCCCCTTCTAGGTGCTGATTTTACACCACTGGTCCCAGAGGTGAACCTAGCTTTTATGCCGCCTGAGGCGGACGACAGAAAGCCACACACCCCCATCCGGGAGGAGGGGGCGGGGCAGAGGGGGCGGAGTGAAGGGGGTGGGGTGGAGCGGACGGGGTGGTGTTAGCAGGCAGAGAGCAGGCAGGGAGAGGACCTGCTCTCTGCCTGAGCGTGAGGGGAGGCCGGTGGAGCAGCGCTGCGTCCACAGGGCCTCCCCAATCCACCGCTCGCTTCCCGAGCCGGGCTGCCGAGACGGTTACACTAAGCCAGTCCAGGACAGCTTGTCCTGGACTGGCTTAGGTCAGCAAAAATACCGTTCTCCCCGGGGGCCCGGCATAGCGCCGCCTGAAGCAGTCGCTTCAGGTCGCCTCATGGGAGGTGCGGCGCTGACTGGTCCCCTCCATGATGATCCATAGGGCCCGGACATTGGAGATTAGTCCATGTTTATCGCCTCAGTATCTCTCTATGATACAGGGAGTTTATAGCAAACTGTGAATTTTACAATGACTGATGTGATATGTGCCAAGCGGTGCCCGCTCTCAAAGTATTATTAGAGATTATATTGGTCAATAAGGGGACACGTTGCCCATAGCAGCCAATCACAGTGTGGCTTTCAGTTCTTATAACATTCGTGAAAAATGGAAGCTGTGCTGTGATTGGTTGCTATGTCCCCATAATCTTCGGTCTGTTTTTTGTTAGTGCCATTACCCACTACAGACACAACAAGTGGGGGGGTCTTAGATACTCATAGCATCCAATTACAACACTGCTTTCACTTTGTATTCTGCTCTTCAAAAATGAAAGCTGCGCTGTGATTGGTTGCCATTTTCATAAATCTGCCCCAACTTTAGAAGATTCGGTAACTTCTGGTTTGCTTATATACGGGCGACTTTTAAACTTTTGTTTTCATTGCCAAAAAAACCCCCTCTACCCCAATGTAATAAATACTTTGCCAATGGAGGGAATTGTCACGTACGACTATTATATAATATGATAATTCTTAACTTATTTTCCTGATACTAATAATCTACAAAAACCAATGCATGATTCTGTGTTACATCTTCTCACCAAGACCTCTGCTTGTTGTCAGTGAATAGGGATCTGGTTCTGGCCTAGTCCAGGTGACACAGCTGCGGGGCCTCCTACACTGAAGCGCTGGGCCAATGGGACTAGGCCAGGACCCACTTTTCAGGCATTTGATTCAGGACGGTCACAAGGAGCTCCAGCCGCAGTCAGGTGTGTTCTCTTAAAGGGAGTGTCACCAGAACCCAGCATGTCACCCCAGCCCTGCAGATAGATAGGTTAGCCCTTCAAAAAGTTTGTCAAGATTTACAAACATATTTCAACTTTTTGCCAAAGCCTGTGTTGACATTGCAGGTCAGCTCTTTTGTATTGATTGGGACTGAGCTGCAGTACTATATACTACCTATGGACAGGTGTGGTGCTGTTTTCAAGGAAAAAAATCCCAAAATTCTTGTAACTTGTCCATTCACGGACAGCATGCAGAGCTCTTGAAAATGATGAGAATTTGAAGCACAAGGGACAGAAGGGGAAGATGAGTTACTGCCTAGAGGTCTTAGTTTGAGCCGTTGAGCTACAGTCCTATGAAAAAGTTTGGGCACCCCTATTAATCTTTATCATATTTAGTTCTAAATATTTTGGTGTTTGCAACAGCCATTTCAGTTTGATATATCTAATAACTGATGGACACAGTAATATTTCAGGATTGAAATGAGGTTTATTGTACTAACAGAAAATGCGCAATATGCATTAAACCAAAATTTGACCGGTGCAAAAGTATGGGCACCTCAACAGAAAAGTGACATTAATATTTAGTAGATCCTCCTTTTGCAAAGATAACAGCCTCTAGTCGCTTCCTGTAGCTTTTAATCAGTTCCTGAATCCTGGATGAAGGTATTTTGGACCATTCCTCTTTACAAAACAATTCAAGTTCAGTTAAGTTTGATGGTCGCCGAGCATGGACAGCCCGCTTCAGATCATCCCACAGATGTTCAATGATATTCAGGTCTGGGGACTGGGATGGCCATTCCAGAACATTGTAATTCCAAAAAGAAACAGCATTCCAAGAAAAACACATGCTACCCACTGTAAAATTTGGTGGAGGTTCCATCATGCTTTGGGGCTGTGTGGCCAATGCCGGCATCGGGAATCTTGTTAAAGTTGAGGGTTGCATGGATTCCACTCAGTATCAGCAGATTCTTGAGAATAATGTTCAAGAATCAGTGACGAAGTTGAAGTTACGCCGGGGATGGATATTTCAGCAAGACAATGATCCAAAACACCGCTCCAAATCCTCAGGCATTCATGCAGAGGAACAATTACAATGTTCTGGAATGGCCATCCCAGTCCCCAGACCTGAATATCATTGAACATCTGTGGGATGATTTGAAGCGGGCTGTCCATGCTCGGCGACCATCTAACTTAACTGAACTTGAATTGTTTGTCCAAAATACCTTTATCCAGGATCCAGGAACTGATTAAAAGCTACAGGAAGCGACTAGAGGCTGTTATCTTTGCAAAAGGAGGATGTACTAAATATTAATGTCACTTTTCTGTTGAGGTGCCCATACTTTTGCACCGGTCAAATTTTGGTTTAATGCATATTGCGCATTTTCTGTTAGTACAATAAACCTCATTTCAATCCTGAAATATTACTGTGTCCATCAGTTATTAGATATATCAAACTGAAATGGCTGTTGCAAATACCAAAATATTTAGAACTAAAAATGATTAAGATTAATAGGGGTGCCCAAACTTTTTCATAGGACTGTATATCTACTATAAATGCCACTCCATCTGTACGTATAGACTCTTCCCTTGAGAGTCCGCCACCATTGTTACATTACCTTCATCCTGCGCATCCTTTAGAACTTGATTTTCAGTTTTTGTAATTTTTTGTTTGTGATGTTGTATGGCAGTGTTATCGAAACTTTAATCTGTTCGCCAATACGGCTGAAGTGAACCGTTGTCCGCCATGTTTGATAGACCTACAGGCCACAGTCATAAATTTTTTTGGCCCTATATGCAAATTCATCAAAGCTCATTTGCATAAGGGCCTCCATGACCTTGTCCTTGTCTGACCATTTCTTTGTGTCTGTACACTTAGGGGGAATTCTGCAACTTTTTGTTTTCCTATAGATCTTCTTATTACAGGGTTCACTTTAAGCACACAGCAAAGTTTAGACATAAAGCACATCGCCACCTAAAATTAAAAAAAAAAAATCCCCAATAAAAATTAACAAAAATTCTATCAAGCCCATTAATTGAGCCCTGTTTCTAGGAAAGCGGGTCGACAACCAATAGGACGATTAAAAGTCAAGGTTTTTGCAAATTTGCGTAAATTTTTTCCCCCACCCAGATCCATTAGAGCAAAAAAGTTGTTGCAAAATTTTAGAACCCCTTTAATAACGTGACCGATTGGATGTGCCCAATGACCTCTGTGATTTTAGGGGGTGATGTGTTTCAGTGGCACAGCACAATAATAGCATCCACTGGCTTCTCTGTGAATGTCCGCTATCATCGCCCGCTCATCTGTACAGACTGGTACGGTGTTTTCTATGCGACTTGTACAATACAATCATTATATGAAGGCCATATTCTGTATTCTCGAAGCTGATGTACATATTTTCTTGTTCGGTATGGGATCTAGATTTCTTACATTGTAGAAGTCTTCTACATATTGAATTGTATCGGTATTTTGTGAATAAAAACAGCAATGATTTCACTTCTTTTGTTTTTTTTGGTAATCGATGGATGTAATGTGCCGACACTTGAACTTCTGTGCCAAAACACAGTCATGAATGCATTGATTTTAATAATAAAGATGTCATTGTGCACATGTGCTGTGGTTATTCTCTCTATGCAGAATAGGCCTGAGTGAGAAATCACCCTCGAGACTATGGGTAGGTTGATTTTTTGTATTTGGAGATCTAGATCTTTAACAGCTCCCTGACCGGCCATTGACTCTATATATCCAGACGGTCTACTTTTAATGCTGCAAGGATTCACCTGTACACAAGCTTGGACTTGGCCACTGGGGTATTGGTGAATTCCTTGGAGTGTCCCATGCCTTTAGGGAGCCCTACCAGACCCCCCCTGTTTTAATAGGCAGTGGAGGTCCGTTAATGGCCCCTATTAACTTACCTATCCCCAATCCTGCTCATGGCCTCCTCTTCAGCCTCTAAGGAGTCTACATCGTTGCAACCTGATGTGCGGCGCACAGGACCAATTGAAGGCTGAAAAGGGAAGAGGAGGCTGTGAGTAGGAGGAAGGAGCAGTAATTGGTTACACCAATCTGATTGTTAAAACTGGATTGCAAAACTGGGGAGAAATGACACTCCAGACCTGGTTCTGCTACTGGTAGAGCAGGAAACCTGTGGCTTCCTGCTCTACCACTCCACAACTTGTAGGCCACAGTCCACATAAAGTACCAATGCTTACCATCTCTCCACAGCCTCCCGCTTCTTCCTGTTCTGGCACACATGACATCACAACAGTGCACCTGCAGGAAGGAGTGGGATAGGGTAGCTTTGTGTCATATTGAAAGATCAGAATTTACTCTTTCATATAACACCAAAAGCATGTTTTCATTGTACAACGCTGGAGATATAGCTGTTTGAATTGACCCCATCCTCATCTCAACACGTCACACAGCCCCTACTCCATACACCATGAGAATCAGGGACAGATCTCAATACTGAAGCCAAGGAAAGATTGAAATATGCCGGATGTCACAGAAAGGAGACCAAATGTGTTGTAAAGAATATTACAAAATATATTGTCAGGGTCTGGGGTTGCTAGGTGGGGTGGCATAGACACACAAGTCCAGTTTCTTTAGTCCAAAACAAAGGTAGAGTTTATTTTCGCTCAAAAATATAGTGCAGTAACAAAAGGAAACAATACAAAAATACCTGCCCGGCTAGGCACTAACTAAACATAGAATAGGTTACCTCACCTAGGATAACAGAAATGCAAAAGTCAGTAGAATCATTCAGGACACAGCTCCAAAAATATGACCTCTTTCTTTGGCTCTCTCAGCCAAGTGTTGCTGCTGGAGCTGACTTCTTAAGCCTCCTTGATGAGGAGACTCTCTGCAGCTGAGTCGCTGCCGGAACATCCCCAAAGTGTAGACTGGAGGGGGGTGGAGTGACAGGTCCCACTACCAACCTACCTGCCATTCCTAAAAATCCAGCCCATTACTGAGCATTTACCAAAATGCTCAGCAGACGAAAGTTGTCTGCTGAGAACAAACATTCCTGGAGTTTTCTCATCTCACCCACCTGAGTAGTCTGGGCGAGATGTACACCCCCTCCATTACCTGACCAGCCATCGGCTTACAGTATGAAAATCAGAAGTTTTCCGAAAGTTTAGCTACACTTTAGGGGAAAATAGTCACCCCATCCTTACAGAAAATATTGCGCCCGGCAGATTTTGCTCGTATGTTTTTGGGATAGGTCATCCTTGGGGTAGGTCATCATTTGAAGATCAGCAGGATTCCAACATCTGGAACCTTTACGGATCAGCTTTTTGATCAACCCCTATATTCACCTCCTCAATCTTCCACTATTCTAGAATTGCCAATCTGGTGGCCCTCGACAGTTTTTGCACAGATGACGCATTGTACATATGAACATGACCGCTGCGATCACTGGCCTCAACATGTACTATAGGCCAGCCTTACCACTAATGATTGACTATGCTATGTGCTAGTTTGGCAAGTCATCACTGGAGGACGTAGCCAAAGAATGGCGATTACCATCAAAGCCTATGCTAGACTTTTTTAACTGGTCAAGATCGGTGACAACACCGCTTCCAACAATTTTTGCCACAACTGGCAATTTGCAACTTTTTTTACGCCAAAAAAATTGCATAGGAGATTAATAATTTTATAATGCAGCAATTTACAGCGCCGAGCAGGAAGGGGTTAAAGATTATGTCCTGATTTGCCATTTGAGGGAGTTTGATGCCGAATTTGCTGGTGGAAAACTGAGCAGATTTTTTTCTGCTTGTCAGAAACCAACGAGGATTTTGACACTGAATTTGAAGCAGATTTTGACACTGAATTTGGAGAAGATTGCCACTGTAGTTTTCATTTATTGGGCATGGCCAAATTCCAATTTACGCAAACAGATTCTGACAGATGCCATGTATAATGCCACATCAAATTCTGCGTCGATGGAAAAGGTGTATTCTCTGCCTCCCATTCATTTTAATGAGAGTTCACAGACAGAATTTGAAGAAAATCCGAAATGAATGGGTGGCAGATTTCACATGGAATTTGATGTGGGTTCCGTGTCATATTCCGCTACATTTTCCTCCATGTGAACTTATTATTTCCTCCATTGAACCGCCATTATGGTGCATATTTGCTTATTGCTCACATGATGGTGGGTGCTCTAAGGCATTTTTATGTATATCTGCACTGCTGTCAGTATGGGGTCCTCCAGCTAGGAGCCCTCCATTTATGGTGTCATCTCCTGGGGAAAGGAGTGCATGCAGATTTCTGGTAAGATTCCCTCTCCCAGTTTTCATAGAGGTCTTACTTGAAAATAAAAGCCCTAATGGCTCAGTCTGTATGGTTACAGTCTTATATGTCTGAATCCACAGTATCCTGGGTTCAATCCCAGTTGCCCTTTTGCATTTGTGATATGATAAAAAAAAGGTTAATAAGGTACTTGTGGTTCTCATGGTCCATCCACATGGAAAAAGTTTCTAAACTTCATCCTGGACTCTGCTTGAAAATCTCCCTCCTCTAGTTGGGAAAAGATCCTATCAGCAGTGCATTATCTATAGGTGACACAGCGGGTTTCCATCCTAACTGCCAAAGGTTATTGGGTCTTATGTCAGAATCTGCAGTTGCAGTCCCTTGGGCCATATAGCACATGCGGCCTGCAGAAGGTAAGTCTGAGGCCTGGAATCACAACCCGCGGGGCCTGGAGGGGCTTCATCTCAAGGGCTGGATGTCCATGGTCCAGATGGTCTGGACCTCGTTGATCACAGATACAGCCCTCTCCGGTAGAGAGCGCATCTACAGGAGATTCCCATAAGGGCAATGAGGAATTGGATGGAGGAAGCTGTGTCATCCAGCTGACAAAAAACTCAGCAGTCTGGGTCAAGCCAATTTAGTTATTCCTCAAAATCCGTCTTTCATCCAGGTGGTGTTCCATCTTAAGGACGGGACGTCCACGGTCCAGCTAAGGCCGGAACCTGTTGACTATCAATGCCTCTCTCTCTCTAGTGGGAGAGGATGCACAAGTTGGACTTGGTCAAAGCATTGCGCATATATTTGGATCCATCGCTTGCTCTCTTCATGCTCAAGACCTACCAGTACCGGAATTCGTGCATGCCCATGCAACCAGAGCTGGATCAACTTCCTGGGCAGAGAGACGCTCGCTCTCCTTAGAGCAGATATGTTTCGCTGCTTCCTGGAGTTCTCATCTGACGTTCGCCAGACACTACAGATTGGACGGGCGCAGCTCATAGGCCTTCACACATTCTGTATAATCCCGCCCTAGTTGGGATTATACTTGCTAGTTCTCCATCTTGTGCTGCTGTTGGGCATAGGGGGAATGGAAGATTATAAGGATAATCTGTTTTCCCTTAGCCCAAACAGCAGCACAGGGCTCCCACCATTGTTTACGGTAATGTTTGTATTGTTATATTGCCTTTTTTACTTTTTGACTAACACAAGGGGGAGGTGGTCTCTCCGGCCTCTAGGGGGAAAAACTGTTAGCTAAATAAAAGTTCCACCTGTCCTAACAGCACACAGGGGCAGGAATACCCCATTTTGCGCTATGCCCAACAGCAGCACAAGATGGGGAACTAGCAAGTATAATCCCAACTAGGGCGGGATTATACTTGCTAGTTCCCCATCTTGTGCTGCTGTTGGGCGTAGGGGGAATGGAAGATTATAAGGATAATCTGTTTTCCCTTAGCCCAAACAGCAGCACAAGGCTCCCAGGAATACCCCATCTTGTGCTGCTGTTTGGGCTAAGGGAAAATAGATTATCCTTATAATCTTCCATTATTTCCTCTAGCTGAAAATATCAACTACTGCCTCCCATTGAAATGAATAACAGACAGATTTCAGGTGGAATTTTAGGCAGAATTTGGTATCAAATTCCTACATGCAGGGGCGTAACTACCGTGGTAGCAGCAGTAGCAGCTGCCACAGGGCCCGGGCCATTAGGGGGCCCGGTGACAGCCGCTACCGCTGCGGTTTTTTTCAATAGGCAGTTACGGGCCCTATTCACTTGCCGATCCTGGCTGGGCCGGGATCGGCAAGTGACACCACGGGCCCCACAGAGGCTATCATTATACTCGGGGGTCTTTGCAGACCCCCGAGTATAATGACCAGCGGATCGGGAGAGGTAATAAACATAAAAAACTGTTACTTACCTCTCCGCGATCCTGCCAGGCCTCCGTCCTACTGCTGTCTGACGTCTCTGACGTCACATGAACCCGGCATGCTTCCGGGGTCATGTGACGTCCGACGTCATTAACGAAGGACGCGAGAGGAGGACAGCACAGCACAGGAGCCGGGGAACAGGTAAGAAGCAACAGTGGGGTTTTTTTTTAATGTTTTTATTCCCGATTTAGTCTCCGATTATTATACTCTGGGGTCTGAAAAGACCCCAGAGTATAATAATTGTTTATGGGTGTCCACAGAGGGACACTATTGGGGTTAACACTGTGTGTGCAGGGGACACTATAGGGGTTAACACTGTGTGTGCAGGGGACACTATAGGGGTTAACACTGTGTGTGCAGGGGACACTATAGGGGTTAACACTGTGTGTGCAGGGGACACTATAGGGGTTAACACTGTGTGTGCAGGGGACACTATAGGGGTTAACACTGTGTGTGCAGGGGACACTATAGGGGTTAACACTGTGTGTGCAGGGGACACTATAGGGGTTAACACTGTGTGTGCAGGGGACACTATAGGGGTTAACACTGTGTGTGCAGGGGACACTATAGGGGTTAACACTGTGTGTGCAGGGGACACTATAGGGGTTAACACTGTGTGTGCAGGGGACACTATAGGGGTTAACACTGTGTGTGCAGGGGACACTATAGGGGTTAACACTGTGTGTGCATGGGACACTATAGGGGTTAACACTGTGTGTGCAGGGGACACTATAGGGGTTAACACTGTGTGTGCAGGGGACACTATAGGGGTTAACACTGTGTGTGCAGGGGACACTATTGGGGTTAATACTGTGTGTGCAGGGGACACTATTGGGGTTAATACTGTGTGCAGGGGCAAGTAAGTAAGGGACATAATAGAGTGCGGAGGAGGGGGTCAGTCGAGGTCTTCGGCGTCAGTTGGGATGGGGGGGGCCCCATGTCAAAAGTTCGCCACGGGGCCCCGCCATTCCTAGTTACGCCACTGCCTACATGTGAACACCCCCCGAAAAGGAATCTCACCATACTGTGTATACAGCTCCTGCAAACCCATTTTAATCGGTTTATTCAACCACAAGACATCATTTTTGATGTCTTCACCTATAATTTTCTGTAGACCGATACATCTGTGGTCAACATTTCCCTAAGACTTGGTCCAAATATTGCGATCGACGTGTCCGACCCCCAACTTGTTCTATTTTTACATCCTCCTGGAGTCTCATGATGAATTTTTTATACAAGTCCCAGCGCTGGCCTCACAAGATCTGATCAACGTCTTCACTGTCCAAACAATTGAGTCATTTAGCTCATTGTTCTTGGTGTTTTCAGTGAAGAAAGCCACAGTGGCCGCGTCCGTCTAGAGTACAAGTCATTATTAAATCAGTCTATCACATTTACACGACTCGAGATCTCTCGGCAGGCCGGCTTTTAAGTTGTTCATTGATTTTGAAATTCTGTTTATGACCTTTCCGGTTTTGCATTGCCCTCTTTTGTTAATGCTCCTAAGCTCGGTACTTTGTATGCTCTTGAGGTATTCGCTTATACTTCATGCTTATCTCGTTGAAACTGCTTCGTTCTGAGCCAGATTTGGGAATTCATCTTGGACCAACTAAAATGACCACCGCGCCGTGCATTTCGGGGAGTTATTATACTTAGAGGTCTCTATAGGGTAAAAAAAAACCCCAAACATTCATACTTACCTTCCCTTACCTCTTTTGGGCCTCCTTGTGGCGTCCGGTGCTCTCCTGGTGTCATGACGTTGGTGAACCCCATGTCACTATGGACCACTAAGGTCTGTAATTGGGTCTCAGTGGTGTTCTGGAGGTCAGTAGAGACCTGAAGAGGATAGAGAACTGCAATGGGCGCCGCAATGGAGCTCAGGAGAGGGGCGTATAACTGGTTGACCCTGGGCCTCCGCTTATTATACCCTGGGGTCCGAAGAGACCTCAGAGTATAATATTTTGGTGTAGAACCCAAAAAATGTTGGTTTCGCCCAAACACAAAATTTTTGAAAAATACACTCAACCCTAGTCCTGGCATAATGTGGATGACATGTACCATTGTACAGACCAGGTACCCTTTCATGGCAGTGGTGCCCCCTATTGGCAGTGGTCCATTTCAGCACAATAATGCCACACTGAAAAAATTGGACAGAAATAGTCTGAGGAACACGACAAAGAGATCAAGGTGAGGAATTCTCCAGATCTCAATCTGAGGGAACATCTATGGGATGTGCTGGGAAGACGTCTTATCGTGAGACAAGGGACTCCAGGGACTCATGGACGAACAAATATGTGCTGTGGCTTTAAATAAAAAGGAAACTAGGATTTTACCAGCGATGTGCATTAATCTTGATTGGTTCTATATTCTTGTCCCATTAGTATTACTGAAGAGCGCCATTCTCTGATATTACCTCTCAAACATGGCATTTTTCCTAGATTCCGCTCTGTCCTCCATTCATCATACTGTTGTGTCACCGGAACAAATACATACTAATGAGCAATAAAGTGACAAGTCTAATGTGTTAATCCAAAACTACTGTCATGATTTATCCTAAACGGCAGAAGACGGGAAAATTACTGTATGAGTTTGGGCCAAAATAATAAGAATTATTCAATTTGCCCTAAGATCATTTTCTCTTCATTAAAGGGGTTGTCTGGTATGGAAAACCCGTTCTGAAATAATCCATTAGAGGATTCTGAGTTAATAGAGGTGGAGACCCCCTTCAGGAACTTCATCTATTATAGCCAGAGAAGAGAATTGCTACACAAGTCCTTCTCACTCTGGAGGATCCCGAATGTCCTTCATTACATAGACAGTGCACTGATGTCAGTAAGAAATCTCTAGAGTTTCATTCCTCCTGTGCCGGGGAAGGAAATACTTGTTGCCAGGTTACCCCTGGGGGGCTCAGCAGTATACTATGTGATCAAGTTATCATCCGAACACCTTGCTTCAGAGCTGCGCTCACTATTCTGCTGGTACAGTCACTGTGTACATACATTACATTACTTATCCTGTATTATACTCCAGAGCAGCGCTCACTATTCTGGTGCAGTCACTGTGTACATACATTACATTACTTATCCTGAACAGATCCTGAGTTACATCCTGTATTATACTCCAGCGCTGCACTCACTATTCTGCTGGTGCAGTCACTGTGTACATACATTACATTACTTATCCTGTACTGATCCTGAGTTACATCCTGTATTATACTCCAGAGCTGCGCTCACTATTCTGCTGGTACAGTCACTGTGTACATACATTACATTACTTATCCTGTACTGATCCTGAGTTACATCCTGTATTATACTCCAGAGCTGCACTCACTATTCTGCTGGTGCAGTCACTGTGTACATACATTACATTACTTATCCTGTACTGATCCTGAGTTACATCCTGTATTATACTCCAGAGCTGCGCTCACTATTCTGCTGGTACAGTCACTGTGTACATACATTACATTACTTATCCTGTATTATACTCCAGAGCTGCACTCACTATTCTGCTGGTGCAGTCACTGTGTACATACATTACATTACTTATCCTGTATTATACTCCAGAGCTGCACTCACTATTCTGCTGGTGCAGTCACTGTGTACATACATTACATTACTTATCCTGTACTGATCCTGAGTTACATCCTGTATTATACTCCAGAGCTGCGCTCACTATTCTGCTGGTGCAGTCACTGTGTACATACATTACATTAATTATCCTGTACTGATCCTGAGTTACATCCTGTATTATACTCCAGAGCTGCACTCACTATTCTGTTGGTACAGTCACTGTGTACATACATTACATTACTTATCCTGTACAGATCCTGAGTTACATCCTGTATTATACTCCAGAGCTGCACTCACTATTCTGTTGGTACAGTCACTGTGTACATACATTACATTACTTATCCTGTACTGATCCTGAGTTATATCCTGTATTATACTCCAGAGCTGTGCTCACTATTCTGCTGGTGCAGTCACTGTGTACATACATTACATTACTTATCCTGTACAGATCCTGAGTTACATCCTGTATTATACTCCAGAGCTGCACTTACTATTCTGCTGGTGCAGTCACTGTGTACATACATTACATTACTTATCCTGTACAGATCCTGAGTTACATCCTGTATTATACTCCAGAGCTGTGCTCACTATTCTGCTGATACAGTCACTGTGTACATACATTACTTATCCTGTACTGATCCTGAGTTACATCCTGTATTATAATCCAGAGCTGTGCTCACTATTCTGCTGGTACAGTCACTGTGTACATACATTACATTACTTATCCTGTACTGATCCTGAGTTACATCCTGTATTATACTCCAGAGCTGCGCTCACTATTCTGCTGGTGCAGTCACTGTGTACATACATTACATTACTTATCCTGTACTGATCCTGAGTTACATCCTGTATTATACTCCAGAGCTGTGCTCACTATTCTGCTGGTACAGTCACTGTGTACATACATTACATTACTTATCCTGTACTGATCCTGAGTTACATCCTGTATTATACTCCAGAGCTGCGCTCACTATTCTGCTGGTGCAGTCACTGAGGAGGTTTCTGCAGGCTGGTGTTTCCATTCCCCCTCCTCGCTCTCTGCATTGTGCAGGCAGGATTAGGTAAGGACATGTATTAGTGAAGTATAGTAGCAGGTAGAGATTTCGGTGGTCTGAGGACACAATGAGGCTTTCTGTAATAGCTTTCGCTAAAAGCAGAGAGGGAAGTGAAGTAGTGCAGAGCATTAGGGCACTTCACAGTAGAGCGGCCGCACTGACCACAGATACAGCAGATGCATTTGATAAACAAGGGAAAACAGCGGGGATTTTGTGAAAGTCAATAGTTGTAGAGCGAAGCTTCTCCTTGTAAGGATCATTGACTGATCTCCTCAGCTTTATAGGCCTAAATCCCGTACAGAACAATGGCGGGCTGTGTATAATTAGAATCAGAGCGGCGGCCATCAAAGCCAATAGAATAAAAGACACAATTGGATATTGTCAATATATTTAAAGGGGGGGTGGAACCAACTGTACCTTTTAGCAGCTCCGTAACCACTTCACAACCTGGCGATTTTTTTCGGTAATTTATCTATTTTTATGTCATTTTTATTTTATTTTTTAATATACAAGGGGGAAAAAACTTGTCTGTTTTTAAATTTCTTCGTTTTCGTTTTTTTTTATTTTATTTTTAAATGGCAAAACGTGCTGCTAAAATATTGTTAAAAATTGTTTTCCCTCTCCGCTAGGCTAAGTTTCATGTCGGTGACACATAGATTTATGTCCTCGCGCTGGGGCTACAACCTGGGATGTGGGTGTGGTATTGACATTACAATTTTTTTTGTTTTACATGAATTTTTTACATTTTTTTTTTTTTTTGCACATTGTTCCTCCCCTAAGGTCATAACACCTTCGGGTACTTTAATATTGGGTTTTGGGTTTTTTCCTCTTTTCCCCTGATATATTGGCTCCAGTTACCAAAGGAATACAGCCTACGAGTATACAAGGCAGATGTGGTCTATTCCTCTAGGGCCCAAAAGTTTTTGGCCCTGATGGATCACATGATTGGGAGGGAGTAGCAAGATGGCAGCTTCCATAACTGTGCACACAGAGATCCTGCCTCCTATTTGGGGAGCTGCCTGTCAATGGCGGGCGTTATACAGTGTAGGAGCCACTGAGGAGGCCTTATAGTGTGTAGGAGCAATGAGGAGGCCTTATAATGTGTAGGGGCAATGAGGAGGCCTTATAGTGTGTAGGGGCAATGAGGAGGCCTTATAGTGTGTAGGGGCAATGAGGTGTCCTTATAGTGTGTAGGGGCAATGAGGAGGCCTTATAGTGTGTAGGGGCATTGAGGAGGCCTTATAGTGTGTAGGGGCAATGAGGTGTCCTTATAGTGTGTAGGAGCCACTGAGGAGGCCTTATAGTGTGTAGGGGCAATGAGGAGGCCTTATAGTGTGTAGGGGCAATGAGGAGGCCTTATAATGTGTAGGGGCAATGAGGAGGCCTTATAGTGTGTAGGGGCAATGAGGAGGCCTTATAGTGTGTAGGGGCAATGAGGTGTCCTTATAGTGTGTAGGGGCAATGAGGAGGCCTTATAGTGTGTAGGGGCATTGAGGAGGCCTTATAGTGTGTAGGGGCAATGAGGTGTCCTTATAGTGTGTAGGAGCCACTGAGGAGGCCTTATAGTGTGTAGGGGCAATGAGGAGGCCTTATAGTGTGTAGGGGCAATGAGGAGGCCTTATAGTGTGTAGGGGCAATGAGGAGGCCTTATACTGTGTAGGAGCCAGTGAGGAGGCCTTATAGTGTGTTGTGGCCACTAAGGAAGCCTAAAATTTTGTCGGAGCCACTGAGGAGGCCTTATACTGTGTAAGGGCCACTGAGGAGACCTTATACTGTGTCGGGGCCACTGAGGAAACCTTTTACTGATCTGGGGCCACTAAGGAGGCCTTATACTTTGTAGGGGCCACTTAGGAGACCTTATACTGTGTAGGGGCCACTGAGGAAACCTTATACTGTGTTGGGGTCACTGAGGAGACCTTATACTGTGTTGGGGCCACTGAGGAAACCTTATACTGTGTTGGGGTCACTGAGGAAACCTTATACTGTGTTTGGGCCACTAAGGAGGCCTTATACTGTGTAGGGGCCACAGAAGAGACCTTATACTGTGTTGGAGCCACTGAGGAGACCTTATAGTGTGTTGGGGCCACTGAGGAAACCTTATACTGTGTTGGGGCCACTGAAGAAACCTTATACTGTGTTGAGGCCACTGAGGAGACCTTATACTGTGTAGGGGCCACTGAGGAAATCTTATACTGTGTTGGGGCCACTGAGGAGACCTTATACTGTGTTCAGGTCACTGAGGGGGCCTTATACTATGTTGGGGCCACTAAGGAGGCCTTATACTTTGTCAAAGCCACTGAGGAGGCCTTATAGGATGTAGGGACACTTAGAGGACAATATACAGTTAGGGCCAGAAATATTTGGACAGTGACACAAGTTTTGTTATTTTAGCTGTTTACTAAAACATGTTCAGAAATACAATTATATATATAATATGGGCTGAAAGTGCACACTCCCAGCTGCAATATGAGAGTTTCCACATCCAAATCGGAGAAAGGGTTTAGGAATCATAGCTCTGTAATGCATAGCCTCCTCTTTTTCAAGGGACCAAAAGTAATTGGACAATGGACTCTAAGGGTTGCAATTAACTCTGAAGGCGTCTCCCTCGTAAACCTGTAATCAATGAAGTAGTTAAAAGGTCTGGGGTTGATTCCAGGTGTGTGGTTTTGCATTTAGAAGCTGTTGCTGTGACCAGACAACATGCGGTCAAAGGAACTCTCAATTGAGGTGAAGCAGAACATCCTGAGGCTGAAAAAAAAGAAAAAATCCATCAGAGAGATAGCAGACATGCTTGGAGTAGCAAAATCAACAGTCGGGTACATTCTAAGAAAAAAGGAATTGACTGGTGAGCTTGGGAACTCAAAAAGGCCTGGGCGTCCACGGATGACAACAGTGGTGGATGATCGCCACATACTTTCTTTGGTCAAGAAGAACCCGTTCACAACATCAACTGAAGTCCAGAACACTCTCAGTGAAGTAGGTGTATCTGTCTCTAAGTCAACAGTAAAGAGAAGACTCCATGAAAGTAAATACAAAGGGTTCACATCTAGATGCAAACCATTCATCAATTCCAAAAATAGACAGGCCAGAGTTACATTTGCTGAAAAACACCTCAAGAAGCCAGCTCAGTTCTGGAAAAGTATTCTATGGACAGATGAGACAAAGATCAACCTGTACCAGAATGATGGGAAGAAAAAAGTTTGGAGTAGAAAGGGAACGGCACATGATCCAAGGAACACCACATCCTCTGTAAAACATGGTGGAGGCAACGTGATGGCATGGGCATGCATGGCTTTCAATGGCACTGGGTCACTTGTGTTTATTGATGACATAACAGCAGACAAGAGTAGCCGGATGAATTCTGAAGTGTACCGGGATATACTTTCAGCCCAGATTCAGCCAAATGCTGCCAAGTTGATCGGACGGCGCTTCATAGTACAGATGGACAATGACCCCAAGCAAACAGCCAAAGCTACCCAGGAGTTCATGAGTGCAAAAAAGTGGAACATTCTGCAATGGCCAAGTCAATCACCAGATCTTCACCCAATTGAGCATGCATTTCACTTGCTCAAATCCAGACTTAAGGCGGAAAGACCCACAAACAAGCAAGACCTGAAGACTGCGGCTGTAAAGGCCTGGCAAAGCATTAAGAAGGAGGAAACCCAGCGTTTGGTGATGTCCATGGGTTCCAGACTTAAGGCAGTGATTGCCTCCAAAGGATTCGCAACAAAATATTGAAAATAAAAATATTTTGTTTGGGTTATGTTTATTTGTCCAATTACTTTTGAGCTCCTAAAATGTGGAGTGTTTGTAAAGAAATGTGTACAATTCCTACATTTTCTATCAGATATTTTTGTTCAACCCTTCAAATTAAACGTTACAATCTGCACTTGAATTCTGTTGTAGAGGTTTCATTTCAAAACCAATGTGGTGGCATGCAGAGCCCAACTCGCGAAAATTGTGTCACTGTCCAAATATTTCTGGCCCTAACTGTATGAGGTGCCATTAAGAGGGCATTATATAAAGTGTGTAGAGCTCTCCTCTCCACCTTCTTCTCTGGAAAATCCTGCATACACCTCTGCTTGTAAAGTTAGTGAAATTGCTTATAATACAATTCCCAAATATAACACACGGATTCCAATGTAAAACTACACATCTAAATCCTTACACCCCTGCTATATAGACTCCAAATGATATGTTTTGACACCCTGTAGCATTGAGATAGTATGTATTTACTTCTCCATGCGATATGCATTCATCACTATGTAATGACCCCCAATGACACCGAGGATCTCCGCATTATGCAGATGCAGTGTAAATGTTGATACACCTTCCCGCATGTTCGTTCACACATCAATAGTGCAGGGGACGTGCGGCACCAGCACAAGGAACATGACTACAAGCAGAATCCCATGTTCTACATACATGACTATATGGTAATCCATTAAGGTGCTGTGACCTGAGGGGTTAATATCCTTGTCTGTGTGTTTGATGTAGTGCTAAGCCAAATGATGGATCACGCCAGGAATGAAAAAGTCAAATATCAACAAAGGACACAGGAACGAACCCATCCATGCATAGCAAAGTGTATCTGCGTGCCCTCTAACATATGGAAATGAACATAGGCAGAGCCTTGTCGTGCTGGTGGCGGCCACCGAGGAGACGGCCAAAGGTGCAAAGATCTCACCCCAATATGTGACCCACATGTCGATTGTAATAGGTTTGCTAGGGGTTAAGGTCGGACCTATTACTGCTGTATATATGTATACTATTGTAAATGATATACGGCCAAGGGTGATGGAATCTCAGAGATTGCTAAAACTGGTGGAGTTTATGAAGTGGTGACTGAGCGACAATGGAGACTGGTGAAAACTGGACGTAACGTACCAGATATATATCACCTGCAAATCACTATTATACTCTGAGGTCTCCTCAGGCCAGAGTATAGTAATCGGAGACCCAGAAGAGGTGCGGAGACATAATATCACTGATCCTCACCTTACCACAACTCTTCTGGGCTCTCTTGTGGTTTCCATTGCTCCCACTGGGTCTTCTTCAGTCGTCTTCCAGCCTCCTCAGTGACATCATCGGTCCCAGGCTACTGCCAAGGCCCAATCACAGGCTTGCATTAAAGTATTATGACGTCGCCACAATCCACGTGACTGCTGAGATCCAATCCAAGCATCATGGGTCCCCCAAGGACCAAGATGCCATCCAGGATGCTGGAGAAGAATGAAGAACACTCGGAGGGATCACAACAGGAGAGGTGAGGGACACTGAGTATCAGTCTTTACTATTTTCTCTACCTCCCTTGGGCCTCCATTATACTCTGTGGTCTAAATCGGATATTCGCAAAAGGAATCTTGCAAGGTTCGATCATCTCTAGTAGATAGTGGCATGTCTAGCCACATGACGACTGGGAGTGGTTAGAGAGAAACCAGGTCCTAGGACCAGGACTCAGGGAAGCCACTTCCTTGAGTTCTCGTCTTCCTTGTTGATTAAGGGTTCGTTCACACTTACACTCGGTGTCCGGTGTGTGCATTCCACCGGGTTCATTTTCAGCCCGGCGAAACTGGACAGGGGACCGAAACACGTCGATCAGCTTTAAAACCCATTCACTTGAATGGGTTTGTGAAGGTGACCACTGTGGCCTGTCCGTGGGGAAACCGTTTTTTTAGCCAAACACAAAGTTGGACATGCAGGACTTTGTGCGAAGACAGAAACCCAGCGGAATGCATAAAATGGACAACGAACCCTACGATATATAGCTTTATGTTAGATAGGTAATACAGCTGGTAGATGTCCTCCTCATGATGTGATGTCATAGATGTTCTGTGAGATCTGAGCCAATCTGCTGCTCCATCTCTCTTCTTTCCATGTTCCACTCCAACTCCAAGTGAGAACCTGCAGCTGCATCCCCCTCCTCCCTCTCCTTCATGTCTTCCATTGACTACATTTCTGCAGACAGTTTTTTAAGATACCAAAGAGACTTACTGAGATACCTAATAAGATATATTACCAGTACATATACTACTGATTTATGCAGTCATATAGTACAAGCTATATATATGGAGGAGCAGTCACCAGCTAATCTGACAATGCCAGACTGGGTGTATAGGGTGGTCCAAGAAGCTGGCATCCATTGTCGATATCAGGTGCTTTACTATACATCCCTCAGAGGATTGTTAATGTACCTTGCTGTTATCTATGCATTTATAATACACTCATAAGGGTCTCATCACTACGTCCCCCCATGGTTGTCTTTTCCCCTGTGTCCCGTCTGTCCATTGTTGTTCTTGGTTGTTCCTGAGTAAGAATATTGGTTGCAAGGGCAAAGTCCAGGTTCTCGCTGCAGCCTCTGCCGCTGTGTACATAACATTGGTGGGCAGAGAGGCTGTAGATGCCAGGCGCTCGCTGCAGCAAGTGCCAGGATTGGCAAAAGTCTGATCCCATGGCTTTCCCTGATTCAATGTAGATAGACTGACACATTTACTATAGAATAGAATTTGCAATTTGTACCAAATTAACTGGCGGACTTGTATTATAGTCTGTTTGTTAAGAGTTTGACTGCCTTCTGTGCCTTCCATGACAAGGGGATGGGGCTTCATGGAAAACCGGTGGTGCTTAAAGGGGCTCCCATCATCTCCAATTGATCAATGGAGGACGGGGGATCAAAAGTTTCTTAAAGGTCTCCTTTGGAATGGAGTGTCAGTGTGCTAGTATGAAGACCGGGGCTCCATTCACTTCTATGGGGCTTCCGGGGCTGTAATCCCCATAGAGGTGAATGGAACGCCAAAGAGGCCTTAGATGAATTTCAACCCCCTCTTCTCCAGTTCACTGGAGGACCCATGACTCGGACCCCCAGAAATTGGCTACTTATCCCCTGTCCTGGGATTGGGGATAACTGTCCATAATGTGCAACCCCTTTAAGATGTGACACCATGTACCATGGAATGTGTCAAGTTTTGGAGCCTTTTTAGACAAAAACTAAGGGTTGTGTACACTTAGACTAGACAGTTCAAAGAGGTGTCTAGGTGCCATGACGCATCGGCCACTGTGATAAATCTGGTGCATTTCTAGACTGTCTAAGTTTGCTCTAAGTTTTAGTAAATCTGCCCCTTAGCGTTTGAGCACCAATAAGAGGAACATGGAAAGCGGCATATCTACCAAGACCTGGCTCCTAAGAGCGTCCCATCCTCCCCTCTTAGGCTAGAGGCCAGTCCTATAACAATGCTAGTATTTCATTGTAATGGTAGATAGCCCAATGTGACTATAGAGAGACTGGACAGATAGAAGTCATTGATGACCCACGTGTCACCACAAGGTAATCGATGACCACAGCAATGCACACAACCATAGGAGTCATCCTGTAGCATATGGACGCCAGGGGGACACTTGACATAATACAATTGATGTGACAGTAATGTGTCAGGTGGATGACGGATGAGGATGGAGGGTCTTCTCTGTATCCCCTATCGAAACCCTGTACGAGCAACCATTGCCCTATGGTTATTGGATACAGTAGTGATGGGAAGTTCATGGAGATACATTTTTATGGGATATAAGTTTGTGAGTCCCATCGACTATTGACTTACAACACTGGGGTCCTAGGTTTCAATCCTGCCAGGGGCCACGTGTGGCTTTTGTAGGCTCTCTAGGGCCGGTGTGAGTTTGGTCCTATATACTCCAACATATTGGTAGGGTTAGAGTCTTCCTATAACCTCAGGAGTGTCTGACAAATTCCTTGACGTTAAGGATGTCGCCCTAACAGTTACCTGTGTACTACTAGTACATATATACTATATACTATATTATATACTACTGTACCATCCATGAAACTGTATCACTGAAATTTCCCCATTGTGGGACTATTAAAGGATTATCTTATCTTATCTTAAAGTATAGATATACGGCAGTATATTACCGTCCAATAATCATTAAAGAAAAAAAGACTATAAATTGCAAAAAAAATTAAATCAAAAATAAGTCACGTAAAACAATAAAAAACGGAAACACTTTTTTTTTCAATAAAAAAAACTTTATTATATATTATCTTTAAAAAAATGGCGTCTTCACAAACCCAAGAACCTGCAGAATAAACCTAAAGCATCAAAATTAAATAAAATACCGACTGTAGCAGAACGATCGGAGAATGATACCTCTCCTCAGGCCAAAATGGTCCCATGGGGTTCATTCATTTTGGGTTGAAAGTCATAAAACAAAAGGGTGTTACTTCTGACCCATTTTCAACCCCAATCCCCCTGTCCACCATCATGCATATTAGGGTTGATCAAGCATGCATGTGTTTTCAATGGGGAGATGGGAATAACCAGTGACTGGCCCAAAAGAATACCAGAGGATTCTCCAGGCTCTGATATAATAATGCAGAAGGGCTTCCAAATTTTAGGGGCACTATGGTCTATTCCCTAGGGATTGATGGAGGGTGGGCCCAAGAAACCTCAGCCTGAAATTAGAATTAACTCTGATATACCCAACTTTTCTATCTGTCGTGACACTTGCTTTCGGGGAGAGTCGGGGGCCCCCATATACATTAGTGGGTTCAACCACAATTGATCTATCGTGTGTGACCACCGTCTTGCTTCACGATGACCATAATAGACCACCCAAAAATATTAGAGAAGGGAATGCATCACAGTACAATGAGGTAGATTAGCCATTCTGGAATATGGGAAAGCTTAGTGACCACCCCTCTGGGGGCCATAATGATGCCCATAGACAAAGTTTTCTTCTCTTTAGGGTCAATTTAAGGTGGCAATGTTCTTCACTTTGGTAAAGGAGACTGAAGATGGATAGAGTATATAAATACATCACCATTTCAAGGGTACAGGAGCGGCTCGTATCCTACTAAAGTACATAACGCATAGGAGAGATTCACAAGAGTTCAGGCTGGAACCATCAATAAGGACCTGTAAAAGGATTGTGAAACCAACACATCCATCTTGTCCTGGGCTTAATGTTTATTCAGCAGCCAAACACAACCCCCAGCAAATCCCTGCACATATATACATGATAGGTGATGAGTCCCTATGTACAGTCACGTGGCCATGTATATATGAGGGCCACATATCATTTACCCAGAGGTGATGACCTTTGCTTCCTCTGACCTGCTGGAATGACTCTGGCCATACATGTATCCACTGACCTTATTATGCCCCAACACCTCCCCGGGCAATAAAATCATGCAAGATGTTTAATGGGCGAAACCAGGAGCCGAAGATGAAACGTGGAGAAGAAATCATGGAGAGTGAAACAATAGTAGTATTATAATGATTATAGTGATAGGTACGCTGTGGATGAGGTGTTATGTCATAGCTAGCCTGATCAATAGAAGGGGGGTGGATAGATAGGAGATAGATAAATAAATAAATAGATAGATAGATAGATAGATAGATAGATAGATAGATAGATAGGAGATAGATAGATAGATAGATAGATAGATAGATACTAGATAGATAGATAGATACTATAGATAGATAGATAGATAGATAGATAGATAGATAGATAGATAGATAGAAGATAGATAGATAGATAGATAGATAGATAGAAGATAGATAGATAGATAGATAGATATTAGATAGATAGATAGATAGATAGAAGATAGATAGATAGATAGATAGATAGATAGAAGATAGATAGATAGATAGATAGATATTAGATAGATAGATAGATATTAGATAGATAGATAGATAGATAGATAGATAGATAGATAGATAGATAGATAGGAGATAGGAGA
The DNA here is from genome assembly GCF_031893055.1 of Leptodactylus fuscus. Taxonomy (NCBI): domain Eukaryota; kingdom Metazoa; phylum Chordata; class Amphibia; order Anura; family Leptodactylidae; genus Leptodactylus; species Leptodactylus fuscus. Next base: position 24,054,823 of record NC_134265.1, on the reverse strand, counting down.
TAGATAGATAGATAGATAGATAGATAGGAGATAGATAGATAGATAGATAGATAGATAGATAGATAGATATTAGATAGATAGATAGATATTAGATAGATATTAGATAGATAGATACTATAGATAGATAGATAGATAGATAGATAGATAATAGATAGATAGATAGATAGATAGATGATAGATAGATAGATAGATAAGAGATAGATAGATAGATAGATAGATAGATAGATAGATAGGAGATAGATAGATAGATAGATAGATATTAGATAGATAGATACTATAGATAGATAGATAGATAGATAGATAGATAGATAGGAGATAGATAGATAGATAGATAGATAGATAGATAGATATTAGATAGATAGATATTAGATAGATATTAGATAGATAGATACTATAGATAGATAGATAGATAGATAGATAGATAGATAGATAGGAGATAGATAGATAGATATTAGATAGATAGATAGATAGATAGATGGATAGATAGGAGATAGATAGATAGATAAATAGATAGATAGATATTAGATAGATAGATAGATACTATAGATAGATAGATA